>NC_070640.1:18797864-19097864 GCF_947347685.1 Pleuronectes platessa | reverse complement strand
ATGGAGAATCAACTCAACTAAGTAGACAGCATTCATCTTACGGAGACAAAATTCCATGGCCTTCATCCAATAGTTGTTGAGATATTTCTGTCGGGACCCAAGTGGTGGACAGACCAACACTGCCATTCTTGGAAAATATATACATACTTCATTTCTTATTTGCTGTAATATTTGCTTGTTATTTGCTTCATTACAGTAAAAAAAAGCCGCAGCATCTTGCTCAAGAACACTGACACAGTAGAAAGCTTAATCCTCTAACCTTTGAGGAGCTTTGCAGTCACAACGAACTCGCAGCTGTGTTACTCTACAATAGCAAACACAAGCTGCTAATCCATGTTGCTGTTGTTATTACAGTCTAGATCGACACATATGCATGACTCATTATGTCCTCATCAAACTATTTTGTTCCCAGTATGCATTAATCCTTACATGTACGTCCATGCCTATCTTTACTTTCATTCTATGTGCTAGTTTAAAGCCCTAGAGCTGACCATGTTCATCAATAGGATTGCTGGAACTGTTAAAGGGAGGCAGTAGAGGGCAAACAGCAATCTCTGATGCAATCTCCTGTTTCCATGGTGACTACAAAATCTGCTTTGTTTGTGAGGAGTGAATTATCTCTGCTGGAGACAGCGGCCACAAGCTGCTAATACATAGGACGCTGACGTAGTGGGTGGTATGGAGAAAGATGCAGCACTGTGGACTAGTGCTAACAAGCTACCTCATGTATCGCACCTTTATAGTGATTAATACACCGAGACACACGGTCCCAAGAAGATGATACCTCCTGACTTTGGAGATCCCTGACTTTACAACTATTGTGATCATGAGACAAACCTATGTGAAATGTTTGACAACGATGATGATTAAAATGATTGGTACGAGATTTGGTACACATATTTAATGTCCCTTAAAGATGAATTCTATAGATTTTTATGATAAGGTAAATGTTTTTAGTTAACCACTGTATATCTTGACATATGCTCCATAAATTGGCAGAACATCATGTAAAAACATTTAAGATTCCTACACAATGTGTCCTTACTGCCTCGATATGCAATGTCTTTTTATTAGATATCTATTTATTTAGCTCCACCAACAGGTTTACATTGTCGATTCTGAATGAAATATCTCAACATCTGTTTGATAGATTACTGTCAAATTTTCTGAAGCTATTCGAGGTCCCAGGGGAAGAAAGTGTTCGGACTTTTCTCATCCACTAAATTTCCATTTGTGCCTTTTATTGAGTCAAAATATCTAATTTTCTGACAACTTTGTGATCAGATACTAGCTAATCACATGTGATTTCAATCAGCCTCTGCAGCACTACTTATTAGCAATGAAAGAGAGTTAAGCTAGGGTTTTGAAATTTGTAAATACCTGCTAAATGTAATAGCATGTTGACTGTAATTTTTCATCCCAGTGTATCTCTTTCCTCTGTTGCCACCATAAAATCAAATACCACCTTGGCCAATCTGACACCAAAGTGATGCCAAGAAATTTACGAACAACCTTAATGTGCATCAGAGAAAACATATAATGATAGATTTGATCACATGATTTGTTCTGAAGAGCCATCCGATGTGATTATTTTTCAATTTTCCACAGCTCATCAGCAAGGCTCAGCGCCTAATCATCAGTATGCTTGTGCAATGTAATGAACCATGCAGCCTCTAGAGGACCTGTACCAAGGTGGGGGAGGGTTATGTTTGTTCACTAAGGAGTGTACATTTTTTACAATGGTCATATCTAAAATAACCTCTGTACTTGCAAACAATAAAATTACATCCGTTGCATAATGACCCCACTTACAATCCTAGGAGAAAGTAACCCTACCTCTCCCCATTAGTCATTCCTGAAGAAAAACCTCTACTCTACACAGCTCTATGCCTCAGTTCATTAGATTACAATTAGTCTAAATGAGTAGCTTAGCTGCAGAAAATGCAACAAGAAGACTGGGTCAGCACTTGAGCAACAGAGAGGTAAAAAAAAAACAATTCTAAACAACGCATCTGTACCAACATGGCAACAATTGTTTCCGAGGGCTGCAGGGTGAGCAGAAAGCCCTGACGGAAGCTCTGGTGCGGGGATGACAATAGAGCTCTGTCTACCCATAAAGCTCATCAATTGCGCCTGCTCTCTCATTACTCATCCTTGCACTAGGCGGTCAAAATTCCATACAACTGAATGTTAATGCAAACAAAAGGGCCAGCCACGACAATCAATAACTTTGTCTTTGACAGCCTTACTGCATGGCCATTAATATCCACCTTAAGAGCTGCATGGCTGGGGGTGTGAGAGGATCTGAGTGGAGGCCAGGTTATTCCGACCACTTTAAATGTCCATGAAATAGGTTACAATCCACACCCACATGGTAGAGGCTTGCCACAGTCCAACAGCTCCCCATTTTTCGTACTGTTCCAGGCTTTACTTCTGTCTTTTCCCTGCTCATTTGCTGTCACTCTCCGGTCTCCTAACTTGATGTGACAACCCCCCTCCTGCCCCCCTACTGACCCTCTTTCAGGCAGTACAGCACAAAGGCACCGTGGTCTACCTGACGTCACTGGCGGTGTGAATGGGACTAGCTGGTTTAGCTTCAATGAGCCTGGTACTAAAAAAAATAATGGTGACCGAGGTAAACACCACAACACCCAGCATCCACGGACCTCAGCGACAGGGAGGGTTCAGAGTATGTGAGTGTCTTAGTAAAGAAGCGGAGGCCTCAGGTAGCTGTTTGTTGCTTAGCTACCACCTATGACATTAGCTTTTCCATAATTAAAACGGAGAGCCAACAATAAGATGCACTAAAGGCTGATCACTCAAACAGAATGAGAAAGATGTATAGACCTAATGAGGTGACCGGACTGGTATGGAGAGAGGCCAAACACTTGTTAATGTGAGCTGAGGGGCACTCTGTTGGTATTCTACTGTGATTAAATAAACAGTCAACACACACTGTAACCAAAAGTAAAAAAAAAAAAAAAACATAACATAATGGTTAAAATATCTAGAAGGTAATGGCTTATAAAAAAATATAATGGATGTACAGTGTAAGTAGATTGGGTCCCACATTTTGTCCTGTTTAGCTGTTTCTGACAAATGCAGATGTATTCTCAGATGGCTGAGGACTGTGTCGCCCATTCAATTCCATGACAACATAGAAAGAACAATACCAGCTGTGGCTGGCTATGATAACATCACAGTTGTCTTTTCATTGATAGTTACCTGCTATAGAATTCGTATAAACTCATTGTTCAATACTAATAAAAAGTCAATTCTGCAATTCCAGATGACAACTTGGTTTCACTGGTGTCATCACATGTTGACTAATAGTATTACTAACAATGACACTACTGAGATTATTGGGTAATAGCATGATTAATAGTTGGTCATAGACTGTCTCGGAGTCCCAGGATGTTGTTTCGCACAGAACCCAGATCTTCACACAAATCACTCATTTCATTAGTCTCTGCTCTTCCCAGACAATAACCCTGCTAACTCATTCAGCTGCATAAAATTCCCAATATATAACCGCCATCATGGTGCTGAGGCAAGATGAACCAACTTCATCCATTCCTGTAACTTTGAATAGTTTCAAGTGAAGATGTGTGTATTGAACCAAGAATCAAAACCCAGAACCCAAACAAAAAAGCTTATTATAGTGAGCAATCTTTTTTACAAGCTAGAAAGAATTATAGTTCAGCGACATCTAACATTTTTAAAAGCCCTTCTTAAGATCGTAGAGTCCTTGTCTGGCCCACAGCCATTGCTGACCAAGCCATCACCTAGCTTACTGTGCGCTGGTAATTGTGTCACTGTCACTACGACAGTATTACTGAGGACTGACTGTGTCTCCTCAAAGACAATTGTGCAGTTATTCAACATCTGTGTGTGCTGGATCCTGCCACATCACTTCTAATTTGTCTATGAAGAAAATGGTGTTTGAATGCTGAAGGAGAACATTGTGGAACCAGGAGGATTAAAAAATGCAAGTGTGTGTTGTGAGATACAAAATCCAGGAAGTCCAGTTTAAAGGTTAACGCCTTTGAAGGCTTATCAGTGGGTTAATCATGATGTGTTTTTCCCATAGAAGAATGGGCTGGTGACAACACCCATTTTAAAGATCACACTGATGATGACAAAAAGAAAAAGATTAGTTACAGCTCAATATCTGCAGATCACTCACTTCTATCTTTAAAATCAGATTTTACTGTGAGAAGCCTCATTCCTGTGGTGCAGTTGAGAATTTGGTTTTAATAAAAGCAGGGTTATTGTCAGCACCTGGAAGAGAAATGTAAAAATCCTACCTGTTTTTGTTCACACTCCACACTGAGAGGTTTTCTTCATAAGGTTTTCAATAACCAATGTATGTGATTCCTTTCTTCTTGTTAATCTTAAGCTGTCCTTGCCTTTAACATGAGTAAGAAAAAGTAGACATCGGCAGAACTAAATGATGGATCACGATAAGTACTGTTAACTAATATCCCACAGTTCACATATTGCTGTAAATATGGTAGGTGTAGCGAGGTGGGTGTACGTCGTGCCTATGTGACTCACCACTGAGTCAAGACACATCGCAGGACATCCTTGAATGTCCTCAGATGACATTGGCTGCATTGCATTTGTAATTGGACTGAGGTTTAGGAGAGTGCTCATACTTTAGAAATAAAGCAATATAAGATTGATGCTTCCTATGCCCCCTCGACAAATACTGAAAGAGGAAGATGAGGATAAACTAGAACAGGAAGCAGAGACTGAGAGGAGACAGACATTTGCTGGGGCTATAGCCCCATTTCCTAGTTTTGTGCACTGATTGCATCTAAAATAAAGCTCAGCATGTGTCAAATACAAAAAAAACATAGTCCTCCAGTTACATTATGTGCACATTTAGAGACTATGAGCCTCATTTTAACTTGAAGGTATGTCCCTAAAGATGCAGCATCCCACTCACACCCACTCCTGTGGAGATTTTGATCGCTCCTGCACAGTGCACAGAATGATTTCTGTGTGAAAATGTGTTTCTGCAAAGACACAGGTAGCCGAACGATTTTGATTTAAACACTGACAACTTCAGGTGTCAACATATATTATGGTTCAGGTCCATATTTCTCTATGTATGTTGTTTCCCATAGCAACAGATAAATCGGATGCCCTTGACTTCAGAGAAACAGTTATGTGGTTTTTTTGGCAATTTTACGAAGGGTTGACGCTGACATTTAAATAAAACGTACAACAGAAGAAACCAGAAGTTGTTTGGTTTATAAGTATGATGTTGTATTTTGTTCCATAGACTACATTTACAGCATACAAACAGCATTAACAGTTACAAGTAGCAATAACAGCCCTGAATCAGTATCATTGTAAGATACTGACCCCTGAGTCCCACCAACATAGGACGTGTAGCAAAACTTAACAGAGTTTTTATAGCTTATCTTAAAATTATTTAAATTAAGGCAATTGCATAATTAGCTATGTTGCTGCACTGTGAGAAATTCAGAAATTACTGCAATTTCTTCATTCAATTCAGTAAAAACTTCATCACATAGTAAATATATATGAAACACAGATACTGTGGAACAGCTGCAGTGCAGGCTATCTGTTAATGTATTGAACGAACTTCCATGGCAGAGTAATGTTCTCAGTTTATTGTGTGTGATGGAAGCCCTGACTCACTGTGCCATGCACTTCCTGAGACACACAGTTCACAGCTCTGCAGCTGGATGAGTGTGTAACTGTTCACGTCATGTGCAAAGAATGGCACAGATAGGAATGTTGTCATGTCCGTGAAGAGGTTGCATTCACAACGTGGATGTTGCTGCAGTATTTCCTGAATTTGTTACTAGAGCCTAACTGATTTATCGTTTGAATAGATGTGCATTCCAGTGCATTTTACTTAAAAAATGTGTTTATTTTTTTTAATGCAAGTTGAGTATGTATTGTTGTATTTGTGTATTCTTTTCTGGTTGCGTAGCCTCGCTCCCAATTTGGACCAAACTTGAATCGAACATTGCCTGTCACTGCTTTGGTAATCAAACTTTAATATTTAATAAATAGTATTTTTGAACATTCATGTTTGACTGGCAGTTTTAAAGAAAATCTAATGAGATAGAAAGAGGCAGAGAGGGAAAGTAATTGAAATGTCACTTTTATTGTGCAGTAGCATTATGTTATATATTTCTATGTAACTCTCTATGTTATCAGGGATTTGTTTTCAGCTACAGGTACAGACTGTTATCTCTGACAATGATCCTGCCCAGGTATTTACTTGTGAATGCAGTCAAACCTGGGTTGAACATAGTTCATGTGAAAGGAGAACATGATAGGTATGAAGGCAAACATTTTGTTAGAATTTTCTGTTCGTAACGTTTAAAAATTACTTGACAATTAGTCATTTTTTGTTTCTTTGAGAACAGAATTAGAATTTTACACCAAAAACTGCCAACTAGACTTTATCACTCCTCATATTAAGAAATACTCTGAAGGTTTAAAAAGATAATGTCACCAAATTCATAATGTTATGGTATTTATTACGTAACTGATCTTTATTATTTAACCTTTTATTTGGTGAATGAGTTAAAAAAAATGTCTTTCTTCTTTAATCAGTATTATTATAACTAAAGAAAACTACATGTGTTTAGTTTAAAGTGACTGGGCTACAACACAAAAATACAGACCAACCTTAGGTATAAATCCTTACTGTGCCCAATGTGGATGCAATGATTTCATCAAATATGCAAACTGTAGTACAGGTAATATTCACAATCACTCTAAAAAATGTCTCTTAAGAACAATGGTTAACTGCATGACCATTTTTAATAAATCCAGTCTAAGTACAAGATACAGTTGAACACTGCAGAGTAGATATACATAATAGATTGCATATTTCGGTAATACTTTGAAGGCAAAACCCTTGAAAGCAAGGACTTTAACTCTGGGGCAATTTTGTGATGACCTCATCTTCATCCTCGGTATTGAGAGAAGGATGATTGAGTTGCTAAGAGACAGGGTCAAAACAATAATTATTATTTTCATTTTTCATAGTTCTGTTTCCTAACTCAAGGTCTATGGTGAATAGAAGAAAACCAAGTGATTGTAATTTAAGCTGGGGACCAAGGTTGTGTGCTTTATAGATTTAAACCCTGGTACTGGGTTACAAATAAATGCTTTCACCCACAGCTGACCTCAGAAGACAAGCAGAGTTCATGAGTCACAAACACACAGCCACTGAGGATTTTTCAATAAATCTTATCATTTGTCCTTTATCTCTTGGTAAAGAAAGTTGCGTCTCAGTTATTGAAGCTTTAAGCTTATAACTGATGTGACCTGCTGTACAACAAGTTCACTATAATCTTACAATAAACGGTGGTAAAAAATGTAAATTACAGTGCTAAGAGCGGCCCACCAACATTATCATTCTTTTTTGGTTGTGCCTGGTTCCTGTTCTCTGAAGCGTTACAATCCCCTGGAAGATGGGAGCAGTGCAGCGTGCTGTGATCCTGGTTATTTGGTTCCGTTGGCACGGTTACCATGCCTGCAGTGGCAAGGGATTCCCCTCAAATGATGGGCGAGGCAGCAGACACACCCCGCTGCCCAGTGCTGCAGAGAGACTGGCTGGGTGAGGGGCAGCTCTCTCCCTCGCTCGCTCTCTCTGACTCGGCATAAATTGGAAGGGGTGGAGCTCGGCCCCCTCTGGTATTACCACTACACCCTGGTCCTAATGTGCAGTGCACACCATGGCCTTTAAATACACTGACAGCTTACTTGTTGACTCCTAGAGTTGAAGCTGATGTAGAGACAGGAGCTTCCCACTTATTCTGTCTTGAAAGCTGCTCACAGCTTTGGCATAGACACTACTGCTGGTGGCGAACAGATAGGAGTAATAGAAGTCTGATTATATGTAGATTCAAATTAAAGATATATGACACCCAAACTAAGGCCTTTGAATATAAAATGAAAATAGAGGATTAAGCTAATATAAATTATTTTATTAGCACTTTGAAACCATTGGTGTCCACAGCCACAATATGAGCCTCCATTAGGATATTAAGACCAATCTTTTTGATAAATGGAGAGTGGGCCTTGTCACACCTCACATCCCACCACCCCTACTCTTCCCCCGTCGATGTGTCCATCCCTGTGTGATGCCATTGTCCAGATAACTGATGATATGGGGAGATGCAGCCTTTTGTGGGGCTGTGATGAAAAGGCTGCCTGTGAAATGGTGCACTACGGGTGGGCCTGTGCTGCATCTTGGCAGATGCTGCGGCACGCCTCTGTGTGTGGAGACCTGCTGGAGGAGGCCGAGGACGCAGGGATGCGGCTGCTGCTTCTGCACAGCATTGATTAGACAGCAGGCAGCTCGTCATGCCACAGCTCGCACACCAACAGAAAAAACTGCATTTGCTGCAATATGACATCTACTGAGCTTTCTGGAAAGCTGTCCCTACACCCACGTCTGAGGGCTGAACGCTTCGTCGTTTGCGCGTTTCCTTCTGCACTAATCGATTGCGATCATCAACCTTCAGCTGTTTCCGATGGGAACGAATAGGAGGACAGGGTGTGTGGCTGGTGTTACACACAGACACACACACACACACACACACACACACACACACACACACACACGATGTGGTGCTCAGCATCGAGCAAACGCGAACACGACCGTCCCCTCAGCCTACGATGCCCCCCATCCTCATCATGGTACCCAGCTATACACCACGTCCTCTGCGCATCTTTCTCCGCGGTCCCTCCTATTCTCACAGCTCCATTTGCGCCACGCACACAGTGAAACAACGGCGCTGTGCGTTCTTTCTGTGCGTTGTTTCCATCTCTGATTTGCAGCCTTGTAGAGAGGAGCCCGGCCAAAGGCACCGCCCCAAGATCAAACAGTCCGCATTTCACACACATCCACCGCAGCCCCCCGCCGCCGCGCCGCGCGGGGACCAACCGCACCTCGCTGCATCTGAGCCGTGGAGGTGAGCTGAGGCAAATGTCAGGGGAGAATGTGAACACGGGGCTCCCTGGGCCTCGCACTTCCATCATAGCGATGCTGGTCAGACAAACCCCAGCACAGCGGTGATTTATCCCGGTCATGTCATCTTCTCACATGTCGTGTGTGCTCCCGTACACCACCTCACTGACGCGACCTCTCTACTGTCAAGCGTGAGCGTCCCCACACGGAGCCGCCGTCTCCTGTGCGCGTGTCACTGCCCTCATGCTGGCACAGAACTGACAGCAGGGTGGAGGAGAAAGTTGGTGACAAAGGAGGCTACTTACCGACTTCATGGCAGCTGCCATATCATCATACCGCTCCGCTTGCTCGGCCAGCCGGGCTTTCTGCACCAGTTGCTCGCGGTCTACCATTGTGGTCGTCGTCGTCGTGTGTGTGTGTGGAGTGTGTGTGACACAGAGAGCGTATCTGTGAGAGAGTGTGTGTGTGTGTGTGCGCGTGTAGCTGTGCTGTGTGTGTGGAGCCGGACGTCGTAATGTCAACGTGTTTGAAGCAGAGCGGAGATGGAAGCTCCTCGCGCTGCAGCTGCTGTCTGTCCGTCTGTCTGACGCCCCTCCCCCTCCCAACTCTCTCCCCCGGTGGAGTCACCACCCACAGGGGGCGTGTCCTCACACCAAGTGACAGCAGCATCAGGCGTTATTACACATTTAAAAGATGAGAATTATAACATTGACTTCAGTCCAAAGGTAATAATAATAATAATTACAATGAAATGAGTAATAATGATAGTAGTAATACATTTATATAGGATGAGTATTTGACTGACGACCAATTTATTCTTTCTCATGTTAAGTTAATGTACTTACATGATTCTTGCTGTTCTGTGTTTGTACCCTCATAGTTGAATGCTATGGGAAATACTGGGAAAGTTTAATGACAACAATAGGACAACTGAAGTCCAAATTTTGACGCAATTTCAGCAGAGTCAGCAGCTTAGTATGCCATGGACATGTGAATATGAGTTATTCCCAGTAGTTTGAGAGAACAAATGTTTGGGACTTTGTTAAGCGATGACACAACTGATATGCTTTATGTGAAGCACAGTGTTTTGGTGTCAGCAGAAAGGCTTCTCTTAGATGTATCCTCCTCAGATGTACCCTAAAAATGGTATCACTGATTACACTCATTATAGCATACTTACTTATATAAGCCAAATATATTCAAATTACAATTTATGATTCAATAATTAGACTAAGCCTCATGTATCTATAGGAGAGATTTTCTTAAAAGGGAGTTATACCTTTTAGAAAAAGGTGTAACACCTCTGCACCACTGAGTGAAACTATCCTGATTTGCATTTGTTAAGATCACAGTTGCTGTTTACATGTGAAAAAAAACCATAGACCTAGAAGCAGGGGGGTCAACTGCCAAGTTTCTCAAGCTTGTAAAACTGCCCGAAACTGGAACCCCACCTCAATTCCAAACAGGTCCTGGCAGTTTTTTGTGCTGCCTGCAGATTCCTGTGCATAGTCATTAACCTGAACTTCCACAGAAATTTACAGGGGCATTAACTGACACGTGCGTGTCCCTGTGAACCTGAGGGCTGTGTTGTCTGGAGCCTTGTGCTCCTGGTAGGGTCTCTCATGGCAGAGTGGTCTCAGGTGAGGGGCCAGACTAAGAATGGTTCAAAAATCCTCAATGAATATCAACAAAAGAGGAGATGTGACCCGGCCCGGAGGAAGCCCGGGGCCCCCGTCTGGAGCTAGGCCCAGACGGAGGGCTCGATGGCGAGCGCCTGGTGGCCGGGTTTGCCACGGAGCCCGGTCGGGCACAGCCCGAACAAACTACGTGGCACCCCCCCTCTCTTCATCTCATGGGCCCACCACCTGTGGGAAGACCCGTTGGGGTCGGGTGCGCAGCCACATGGGTGGCAGCGAAGGTCAGGGGTCTCGACGGACCAGACCCGGGCGGCAGAAGCTGGCTCTGGGGACGTGGAACGTCACCTCGCTGTGGGGAAAGGAACCGGAGCTTGTGAGGGAGGTGGAGCGCTATCAGTTAGATCTGGTGGGGCTTACCTCCACGCACAGTCTCAGCTCTGGTACCGTACTCCTGGATAAGGGTTGGACTCTATTCTTCTCCGGAGTTGCCAAGGGCGTGAGGCGCCGGGCGGGTGTGGGGATACTCATAAATCCCCGGCTGAGCGCCGCGGTGTTGGAGTTTACCCCGGTAGACGAGAGGGTCGCCTCCCTGCGCCTAAGGGTTGTAGGGGGGAAAACTCTGACTGTTGTTTGTGCGTATGCACCAGACAGCAGCTCAGAGTACTCGGCCTTCTTTGAGACCCTGAATGGAGTCCTGTATGGGGCTCCAGTAGGGGACTCCGTAGTTCTGCTGGGTGACTTCAACGCCCACGTGGGCAACGATGGAGATACCTGGAGAGGCGTGGTGGGGAGGAACGGCCTCCCTGATCTGAACCCGAGCGGTCGTTTGTTATTGGACTTCTGTGCTAGTCATGGATTATCCATAACAAACACCATGTTCGAACATAAGGGTGCTCATAAGTGTACCTGGTACCAGAGTACCCTAGGCCGAAGATCAATGATCGATTTTGTGATCGTGTCATCTGATCTGAGGCCGCATGTTTTGGACACTCGGGTAAAGAGAGGGGCGGAACTGTCAACCGACCACCATCTGGTTGTGAGTTGGATCAGGGAATGGGGGAAATTTCCGGATAGACCTGGTAAGCCCAAACGAGTAGTGCGGGTGAACTGGGAACGTCTGGAGGAGGCCCCCGTCCTAGGTATCTTCAACTCACACCTCCGGCGGAGTTTTTCTGGCATTCCTGTGGAGGTTGGGGGCATTGAGCCGGAGTGGGCAGTGTTCAAAGCCTCCATTGCTGAAGCTGCGGCGGCTAGCTGTGGCCTCAGGGTCTTAGGCTCCTCAAGGGGCGGTAACCCTCGGACACCGTGGTGGACACCGGTGGTCAGGGAAGCCGTCCGATTGAAGAAGGAGGCCTTCCGGGATATGATATCCTGGAGGACTCCTGACTCGGTTGCAGGGTACCGACAGGCCCGAAGGGCTGCAGCTGCTGCCGTGTCGGAGGCTAAGCAGCGGGTGTGGGAGAAGTTCGGAGAGGCCATGGAGAAGGACTTTTGGTCGGCACCAAAGTGTTTCTGGAAGACTATCCGGCACCTCAGGAGGGGGAAACGGGGAACCATCCAAGCTGTGTACAGTAAGGATGGGACTCTGTTGACCTCAACTGAGGAGGTCGTCGGACGTTGGAAGGAACACTTTGAGGAACTCCTGAATCCGAATAACACGCCCTCTATGTTGGAGGCAGAGCTCGAGGTTGATGGTGTTTCGTCGTCAATTTCCCTGGTGGAGGTCACTGAGGTAGTCAAACATCTCCGCAGTGGCAAAGCCCCAGGGATTGATGAGATCCAGCCAGAAATGCTAAAGGCTCTGGGTGTTGAGGGGCTGTCATGGTTGACACGCCTATTCAACATCGCGTGGGAGTCGGGTACAGTGCCAAAGGAGTGGCAAACCGGGGTGGTGGTTCCCCTGTTCAAAAAGGGGGACCAGAGAGTGTGTGCCAATTACCGGGGTATCACACTTCTCAGCCTCCCTGGTAAAGTCTACTCCAAGGTGCTGGAAAGGAGGGTTCGGCCGATCGTCGAACCTCAGATTGAAGAGGAACAATGCGGTTTTCGCCACGGACGTGGAACTACGGACCAGCTCTTCACTCTCGCAAGGATCCTGGAGGGGGCCTGGGAGTATGCCCATCCGGTCTACATGTGTTTTGTGGATCTGGAGAAGGCGTATGACCGGGTCCCCCGGGAGAAACTGTGGGAGGTGCTGCGGGAGTATGGGGTAAGGGGGTCTATCCTCAGGGCCATCCAATCCCTGTACTCCCAAAGCGAGAGCTGTGTTCGCGTCCTCGGCAGCCAGTCAGTTTCGTTCTCAGTGGGAGCTGGTCTCCGCCAGGGCTGCGCCTTGTCACCAATCCTGTTTGTGATATACATGGACAGGATATCGAGGCGTAGTCGTGGTGGGGAGGGGTTGCAGTTCGGTGGTCTGAGGATCTCGTCACTGCTTTTTGCAGATGACCTGGTCCTCATTGGATCATCGGCCTGTGACCTTCAGCACTCACTGGATCGGCTGGCGGCCGAGTGTGAAGCGGCTGGGATGAGGATCAGCACTGCTAAATCTGTGGCCATGACTCTTAGCAGGAAACCGATGGATTGCTTACTCCGGGTAGGAAATGAGTCCTTAGCCCAAGTGAAGGAGTTCAAGTACCTCGGGGTCTTGTTCGCGAGTGAGGGTACTATGGAGTGTGAGATTGGCCGGAGAATCGGAGCAGTGGGGGCGGTATTGCGTTCGCTTTACCGCACCGTTGTAACGAAAAGAGAGCTGAGCCGCAAGGCAAAGCTCTCGATCTACCGGTCGATCTTCGTTCCTATCCTCACCTATGGTCATGAGGGCTGGGTGATGACCGAAAGGACGAGATCGCGGGTACAAGCGGCCGAGATGAGTTTTCTCAGAAGGGTGGCTGGCGTCTCCCTTAGGGATAGGGTGAGAAGCTCAGCCATCCGTGAGGAACTCGGATTAGAGCCACTGCTCCTTTACTTAGAAAGGAGTCAGCTGAGGTGGTTCGGGCATCTGGTAAGGATGCCCACTGGGCGCCTTCCTTGGGAGGTGTTTCAGGCACGTCCAGTGGGGAGGAGACCTCGGGGAAGACCCAGGACTAGGTGGAGAGATTATATTTCAACACTGGCCTGGGAACGCCTCGGGATCCCCCCGTCAGAGTTGGTCAATGTGGCCCGGGAAAGGGAAGTCTGGGGCCCCCTGCTTGAGCTGCTCCCCCCGCGACCCGACCCTCATAAAATCATAATATAAATAATCATAAAACTAAGAATAACAATAATGATAACAATAATAAGTAAGGTATATATCATAACAACAATAGATATCACATGATCATTTTTTTTCTAGGGAAGGGTAATGATTCTCTATTGTAATTTTCAATTCCTCAAATGTAGTTTTCCTTCAATTTTATAGGACTTCTATGATAATTCAAAGGGTACACAACTGATAATAATGATAGTACCTCACACCGCTGGTGGTCACTAACATCCTATAACATCAACTGCTATAGGCATTAGTGCATAAGGTACAAGGTAAATTCTCTGACTTGTCCTATCGTCAAAAATGGAAAAGCGTTAAGGTTGAAAGGCAAAGAAGTAATGATGTCTGATCTACTGAGCCGCCACATGGCTTTCATAGTACTGCCACACAAGCCAGTCCCCAGTTAGATTTACCTTTAGCCTCAGTTTACCCTCAAGTTCATCCTGTATCATTGATCACAAGTTTAAAACGCTTGAAGAACACAACTGAAGCTGTGTCCCTAACATCAGCTGGTGGCCACTAACACCTGCTAATACCTACTGGTAGTTGGTCACCTAAATTGTGCAGAAGACCTTCAAACGTATATTCACCATCTTGTCCTATATTCAAAAAAAGAAGAATATGTCAAAGCAACTGATAGACTAAGCTCACAAGATAAATATAATGAAATTAAATAGATAATCCTTATATAAGTCCCAATGGGGACATTTACAAAAGTAAAAGTAGCAAACACTCCAAATCTAAAATGAACTTTGGAGTAAAGAATACGAAACAGTTTAACTTGCTTTTATAACCAGAGGAATGGACGGACGGACCGAACGATGGACCGAACAACGGTCAAACGTCTGGACCGACCGACCGACCAGATTGCAAAAACCTTATCATGTCAACAATATGCCAAATAGCAAGATGTAAAGAGAGGGATAGACTGGGGGAGTAAATGTGGCCCAGTTCATTTCTTTCCATTGGCCATGCCTCTATATAATTCCAGGTGTAGCCAGGATGTACTGAAATGATACAATATGTTCACATGACCAACATATATCTTGCTTTCACAATGTTAACAAGCAACTGCTAAATTATATTTGCAGATTATAAAAGCTTACTTCCAGGGGATGCACAAATTTTGTGGCTGCTTTAATGAATGTGAAGCTTAAAGTGAGCCACTAGAGGGCCTTTGCAACTACTCTGTGTTTAAATACAACACGCATGTAAGAATATACATTTAATGTCATGGGCAGCGCTGTTGTGGAGTGGATTGTTACTGTCGCCTCACAGCAAGACGGTTGAGTCTGTAAATAAAGATGGAAGTCACGTTTCCACTCCCTTCCATTACCCAGAGATGCCATCTTACACTGACAACGTCATCTTGACCTAAAGGCTGCTCAGGAGCTCTCTCGCTGATACACAAACTCATTCAGTTTGCCAGTCAGCCTCAGCTGTCAATCATGTTATTTTACTCTCTTTATTTCATCAAATAACTAATACAAAATTTCAAGGAAAACACTTGAACATGCATCAGTTTGATAAAAAACATTTAAAATGATAAACATCTTTGGGAAACATTTGTTCAACTTTTTAGTTTAATATGACATTGAAGATGTGTGGCCTGAACTGCAGTCACCCACCAGGGGTCAGTTGAGGCACTTCGGCATCTCTTTTGGGAAGCAGTCATTTCGTCTATCTTTATATACAGTCAATAAACCAGGCCTTTATTTGTGGAGTGTGCATTTTCTGTGCATGTTCTCTGTGTTTTCCCCGGTTCCCTCCCACAGTTCAAAGATTGCAGGTTAACTGGAGACTCGAAAAAGCTTGTAGCTTTGATTGTGAGAGTGAATGTTTGTCTCTGTATGCCAACTTCTACATGGTGTACCCTGCCTCTTGGCCAGTGTCAGCTGGGATTTGCACCAGTCCCCCGCGTCCCTTAAAGCAGTGGTTCTCTAAGTGGGGGGCGCGGACACTCTCCAGCTGGGGCGCAATGTCACAGACAAAAAAAGACCAACGACCTGTCACTGGTTATTGAAAGCTCCCTCAGTGAAATAGTAGGGGCAGGACTGACACAAACAAATCAAATACTGATCCACCAATCAAAAGAGGAGTGTTATCATTTGAATGCGAGTTGCACGTACGCTTCTGAGTATAAAAGTAACTGCAGGCATGGTCAGCGCTCACCCTCACTGAGACGATACCCTGCAGAGTTTGTGCGATTGCTCTTGTTTCCTCTATAATTCAGATATTCATTGCTCTATAAACAGTCTATTTAAAGACTCACTCCTTCCTTAGTAATACCTTCCTGCACTTGCAGTAGGCCTATTCGTAGCCTAATCTAAGGAGTAATTTGCTCAACAGTCTTTTCTTAGAAAGCTCATAGCCCTAGGATAGCCAACCGTCCCTTGAAAAACGGAATCGTCCCGTATTTAGAAACAAAAGCACCCGTCCCGTATTGAGCTGAAAAGGGACGCACTTTGTCCCGTATTACTGGGAGATTTATAAAATGGTCAGTAAAAGGCCAATGGAAAATGAATAACGGGGGAATTTATATGAAAATTTACGGTAAACTTGTTCCCAGGCAATGTCCTGCTCTGGGATCAATGAGCTGACAGCATATTCACACACGATACAGAATACGCTCATCCCATTGGTCGAGGAGGTACTGTTGCTCACGGAGAAGATAGTGGAAGATAAGTAAGTATAAGGAGAAGATAGTAGAAGACAACAAAGCAGCATGGGTGACAGTGACACAGACTCCGACACTGCTTTACGGGGCGGTACAGCTTCGAGCAGCAATACGACTCCTACTCCTCCGAGAAAAAAGCAGAAAAAGATGCAAAAATACCGGGAAGAATGGGAAAAAGCAAACACCTGGGTGGAAAATGTGTGCGAAAATATCAATAAAGTGCACTGCACGGTGTGCAGGCGCACTTTTTCAAGAGTCAGCCCACCACATTCTGTTTGCACTTTTGTTATTGCGCTAAAAATATGCACTATTTCAGGATGGATGTTCTGATTTCTATCTATTGTTTTATATTAATGTATACAGTTTTAAGTTAAGCAAGACAGGTTTCTGTTTAAGAAAGATTCATACTTTATTCAGTTAATTTTGTTTATTATTAAAGTGAATTGCTGGATAATAATTATAATTAATTTCCCATGTGTTCAAAAATATGCATCTAAATCAATTCAGGATCAAATAGTTAAAAAATCGTTTCACTGACAAAAAAAAGGGAGCTAAAAAAATTCACCACGCCAGGAAGGGTGAAGGCAATCGGGTCTGCCAGCCCTACCATTGAGGTGTCCCTTATTTATTTTTCAGAGAGTTGGCAACCCTACATAGCCCCAAGAGCTAGCTTCTAGCTAGCTAACTTCTTCCAACTGCAGCTAGCCCTTTTCTCCTTAACACCTACCTTTACATCTTCAATCATCCACCGTGTTGCAACAAATAAAACATCAGCACTTGAATACTATTCTGTGCTGTCCCTGTCTACATTGTGTACTGTTCGTTTTGTAAGGAACCATTGCCTAGCACAGCCTTATTCATTATTTGTGTGCAAGTCGCTCACAGCCACACATACAAACACACTCACAAGACCACAACGTTGCAATTAGAACTTTATTAACATCACACACACTGTATCATTAAACAAACACAACTATGGACAAGTTTCTGATTCTAAAAGTCAACCGATGCGCCAGTTGCGAAGAAGCCAAAGCTTAGCAAATATGACGAGAGCCATTTGCAGTTTGGTTTCACCGTCAATGGCACGGGGCGGGGGGGCCCCAACTACCCCTAACCAGCTTTGGGGGGGGGCCCAGCTTGCAAAAGTTTGAGAACCCCTGCCTTAAAGGAAAAGCAGCATAGATAATTGGTGGATGAATGAATTTTAATGACGGATATTTATAATAATGATTTTAATTGATGATACAGATTTCTCAGAAATCCCATCACACAGACTTAGCCTTTGTAGCTGAAAGGACACCTGTACCCTCAGAGCAGTTCTTATCTTATGTCTGACATAACTGCAACAGTATCATATGGAAGAGAGACAGCAAGCCTATTGTCCTTTAAAATTCAAGAATGTATCATGACATTTACACTTTTCACTATGAAATTATACATTTGAATGTGTTTAAGTCTAAAGCATAATTTTTTGAGTCTATGATTAGAATGTAGTATATTGTCATGCAACTGTGTATGTACAACTGACTTGTTTGAGAAACCGCCTTTGTAACACTGGATATACCATTTTCCTAATATTTCTGTTGCTTGTAGTTATAGTAGGTGTGAAGCAGGGTCATAATGCAGATATGCTGAGTCATTTTATCACAAGTCATCAAACACACCCTGCAGGTCATTCTGCCTGTCTGTTCCCACAGACACTGAACAGTTATGAAATGGATCAATCAGCTCTTTTTTTCTCTTTAACTCCTTCATAAGTGTCTGAATGTAGTGTATTTCAAGTAGAGGTCAAATGAGCAACTTTAAATATCGTATCTGTGATCGATTTCACTCTTCAACAATGTCAATTTATGATCCGAGGTAAAGTAAGGCTCTCCCATTTTGAAGGCTCCTTCAAATGCACCCTACAAATCCATCCTTCCATCCTTGAGAGGGGAAGGCTGCAGCGGATATATCATTCTCCTACTGACCTTGAACAAATTAACCGTTTTTCAAAGAGGTAATGACAATCAGGCATCCAATGCTTTAAGCCTGAAAAATGCTTCTGCGTTTTCACGGGCCCGTAAGCGCAAGAGCCCTTCCGGGTCCCTTACGTGCTTATGTATCCCTCCTTACGTGCTGACGGGTGTCGACCCCCTTTTCTAAAATTTACGGCAAAGCTCCGCAAGCTCACTCAGCCCGCAAGGCTGTGATTGGTCTGCTTTACATCCCTTCTGGAGCTGCATTTCCGGTTTCATGCCCCATAATACAGGCAGAAACAACGGGAGATTTAGAAGAATGAATATGGACCAAATAGAAGAGCGTTTGGCAGAAGAGATTCGAAAGTATGTCCACTTGTATAACCCGTCACTGACTGGCGTATTTGTCCGCCTGAAAAGGGCTACAAGGAGCCGCAGTAGCCATGTAAATAAACAATCGATGAAGAAGAAAGAAGGTGTCTCTCAGGTCGTCTTCGACAAAAAGCATTACTCCGCCTAGTGTTCTGGCGCGGAATTGCTTTGTAAGACGCGCAACGGTTGGAGAAGCATGAATGACAACGAGTCTTGCGCCACAGCGGCGTGAAAAGACGCAGACGCAGTCGCAGAAGCATGTTTCAGGCTTTAGTATTATGCTTTAACTCAACTGATCACTTAACAGTACACGTGTTAAAAAGATGGCTCCTCCTGTCTAATTCTGATTCTTCTCATTACTGTCCGAGCACCTACGGTGGGAGGCCATATTGTATTTCGAGCCACCTACTGCCAAATGAAGGTAAGCCTCGTTTTAAAACTAAATTCGATTTAGATAAAGTTATCACTATGGGGTCTAACTTGATGGGTAGGACCGTAATGCGTGATTAGCGAGCGTGATCCAGGAGTGCATGACAGACGCAGGAAATGAAGCGTTTATCCTTGCCGCAGGCTTTCATTAGATCAACTTCAACTTCTTTGAATGTCATCTCAACAAGATGGAGATATAAACTACCTCAATATATTATTTCATGACACCGTGTGACCGTGGCGTGGCGTAACATTTTGATGATTTGCCAAAAAAGAGGGATTTATTATAACTCCTCTGTGCATTGTTCTTTCAGCCTCAAACCTCATTCACACATTCACAGTCCCGCCCTGATCAGATCCATTTCAATATTGTCTCATCATTACAGCGCCACCTGCTGGCTACAGGAAGCAACATGTTTTAAACTTTGATGAACTGCTCTTGGCTGCTTAACAATATGCAGCTCGAATGAGCTTAATTATTTGCTTAAAGGAACACTTCAAAGGTTTCATTAAGCAAATCATTATTTGTTGTCAGTTTGCTTTAATGTCACAGTGTCATTGATGTTAAAATCCTTTGATGTCTTAGATGCAAAGATGACAGATGTTTACGATCTGAAGAGAGAAAAGAGTGTTTTTGACCAGAACAGATCTATTAGTCTAGTATGGTGATAGCGATGGCACCACCCACTGCCAAAAGGAGCCAAGCCTCGTTTTAAAACTAATTGCGATTTAGATAAAGTTTTCACTATGGGGTCTTACTTGATGGGGTGGACCTTAATGCGTGATTAGTGAGCATGGTCCAGCGGCGCATGACAGACGCAGGAAGTGAAGCGTTTATCCTTGCCGCAGTGCGCAAAACGCATGCAATGCGGAGACGTGCGTTTTGTCATTGATCGCTCTCTCCACTTACCGCAACTGGCTTCAAAATGCGTGTGCTCGGGCCCGTCAGTTCTACAACGTAGCCCTAGTTCTTATTCTCTCTCTTATATATGAATACATCTTGCATTTTCAAAAATTACCTTCTTTCAATAAATTCATAAAGTCGAGTCTCTATGTGCTATTAAAAGAAAAAAAATTATAAAATAGATGTATATGTTTAATACATTGATAATAGCAGCTATTGACTTAAACTCTCCTGTAAATAAAGGCAAAAAAAGAGACAGGTATTTACATTTTTTAATTTCCCCTTGTTTATCAAATAAAAAATTTCGTACACTGTATTTTATATCATATATTTATTTATAAAGTGCTATATTATATATAGTATATAATCATGTTGGGGGTGGTGGAGTATTCCTTCAGCAACGCGAAAGCTGTTATTTACATTATATATACAAGTCCCATGTTGGTGACTCAACCTCCTCCTACCCATGGTGGAAATGGGAGTGTGGTTCAGCGGAAATCACGACATCGAGCAGGTGGCGCCAGCATCTTCAGTGTGATCACAATTGTGCACTTCCCAGGATATATGGGAGCACTGCTGCAGAGACGCCTCTTCACCTGTGCACTTCAGATTGTCCAGCAGGATTGTTCCAGCCCCGGGCCCAAAGAAAGCCTCTCCCCGGGCTGCGGCAGCCTCTCCACAGCCCAGCTGGCGACACACGACCTGAACGTCAGGGAGGTCCCAAGCGTCGTCACACACCGTACCCCATGTCGAATTGAAGTACATCTCCACCCGACCTTCACACCTGTGCTGGCCACCCACCAGTCTCACCATTCCTTCAAAAAGCAAAGAAGAGTCACATCCAGTCTAGGATAAACCCAGTCTAGAAGAAATTGTTTGTAAATAAATTTGACCCACCTTCAGAGGGCTGTGTGGTGGTGATGGTGGCTGTGTGTTCTGTCGCTCCAAAGTCACGTTGAAGTCCGCTGTAGAAGTCAAAAGCTTGGAGAAGAAGAGAGAAAGTAGATCAAAAACTCTGATCCTTTTGAGTCCTCGGCCTACTCAGGAAATATCAGATCTCAAACGCATTAGCAAAGCTCTTTTATAATTACTCTACTGATCAATATAGGAAGCCTCTTGCCTGGTTCCCGTGAGGACAGACGCACTGCACTTTGCAGAGACGTGCGAGATGGTCTTAATGCTTACAGCCATCATGGTCAAACAGAAACATACGTTATGTCCTTGTTCCAATTCTAATAAACTGCTAAAGGCAGAATTACTCTAGAGCACTGCTTAAAACTGCTGCATTAATAAACTAATGTACAACTATATCTTCCTTTCGACCTGAAGCCAAAGATGTGCCATCTAAGGAAAGGGGAGTTGTGTATGTGATTTAGCTTCAAAGAATTCAGATTTGACCTGAGGGCATGCAGTGACACTGATGTGCCCTGACTCATCTACTGAATTTTTGTATATTCTCTGGGTTGTGTCCTCCTCAGAGTACTTCAGTCATGCATTGCAACCGCACAGCTCAGCAGGACAGGCTCAGACAACTGGGTGAGTAGGAAATATGATCTTTTAATGGAACTGATGGCCGATGATGAATAGTTTTCAGATTGAAGAGTATCATTGTTTATGTTGCACACGTCATGAAGCTGCTCAAAGTCAGGTCTTACGTAGACAGATAACACCAGCGTCCTCATGATGACCACAGTTGTGTTGACCCCAGCCCAGGTGGAAGCACTGGGTGAGATCCGGTTCAGCGCCAGAACATTCAACGTTGTCCAGCAGGATCGGACCTTTGCCGTAGCCAAAGTAGGCCTTGGGCTTGGCGGCGATGGCGGGGCCACACCCGAGCTGCCTACATACCACTTGGGCATTAGGCATATCCCAGTCATCGTCACACACCGTCCCCCAAACACCTTTATAGTTGACCTCGACACGACCCTGGCAGCTACTGTTTCCACTCGACACACGGATGGCTGGTTTGCCTGCAGGAATAAACAGGTTTGTACATCACTTCAAATTTCAGAATATGGGTCTCTCTATTATGAATATGCTAAAGCATTAGATATAATATGTATTTTTGTTAACGAAGCAGATATCTGTTGAGTTTCTGTACCTTTTGTCTGGGCAGTTGTGGTAACAGCTGTCGTGGTTGGTTTGTCAGTGGCTGGAATAGTTTCTGTTGCTGGAGGAGAAATGTAATAGAAGACTAAATTACTTTGTTAGTCTTAATCTGTGTATAAAGATTATTGAGGGGTTATCTCTCGCACACGTTCACCACCATGTTCTGCAGCACAGTGTAGCTACACAATGAAAGACAATTGAGGGAGAAATGGCTCACCCTGTTGGTCATTTTGTAAGTGTGCACATTTTTCGACCAGGGGAAAAAATACAGCTACACCTCTGTGCAGTATGATTGTATACCTTCAGTGTTGAACGTTCTCCAGTGTCCTCTCGGGTTTTGGGTCACCACTGGAGCCTCAGAGGTTACTCCTGAAGTGGATAGAAATGGAAATTAAATAGTTTCATATGCGGCACAATTTTTATGATTTTCTTATGAAATACATTTTCTTGAAATTTCTATTTATACTATTGCTGCTCAACATAATTACTAACTATCTTATTATTTAAATATGGTCAAGTTTAAGCATGGCTCTAAGTATAGGAATGTCCTTATGTTTTGCTCCCTGTTTGATCAAGAATCAAATTTGGTGATTGCCCGACTGTTCTCTAATAGCAGGTTGATGTTGTTGTTAATCCTGGTTTATTGTTCATCATATTCTATGACTATGGGAGCAGCGTACCAGTGCAGGTGACTCCAGCGTCCTCATGATGGCCACAGTTGTGTTGTCCCCAGCCCAGCCTTTTGCATTTAGACAGGTCTGACTCGTAGCCAAAGCAGTTGACATTGTCCAGAAGAATCAGGCCGGTACCGTAACCAAAGTAGGAGTTGCTGTGAGCGTAGAGTTGCACACCACATCCCAACTGTCTACACACCACCATGGCATTATTTATGTTCCAATCATCATCACACACTGTCCCCCAGTTTCCCTGGAAGTAGACCTCGACACGTCCTTGACACTCGTGGTCTCCATTCACCAATCGGACAGTGCCATCTCCTACACCAAGAGGGAAAAGAAGGAATTTACAGAGTTTGCTTAATTGATGTTAAGCATATTTCTCTCTACTACATTTTTAGACTCAAACAAATCTATGTGAATGTCAAATTTGTTTTTTTTGAGCTAACAGAAACTATGGCTGTTCAGATTGTGTGTGAGTGGAAGACAGAGGATATGACTAAGAAACACTGATACAAAGAATAGAGAAGGGCGTGGGACTACACAACACATACTTTGGCTCCAGAAATAAAAAAAGACAGAGTTAAGGTGAACATCTGATATTGTACTAGCACAGATGTTGTCACCTTATGCCTCACCACAGACAAAAACACACCTTTAGAAGAGACAACAGAAATTCTCATGTGACCATCATTTAAGGAAGTCATTGATATGGAAAGCTATACACATTCCCAGTGGGTTTCACCAAACCTCTAGCGAGATGCATCGCTTGTTTACTAAATACGCTCCTCTCAGGGGTAAAGGGGAAAAAAACAAGAGTGCGAATACAACAAAGCAGATCCAGCAAACAATAAGGACGGCCTGGAACTCAAGAGGCACGGTGTCTTTAGTAGTTACTCCCAAAACGTACAAAAGATACTTTCCACTGAGCTGAAAAGGCTTTGATGCAGTGTAACATTTTGTGACAGTTTTTGTTCTCTTCAACGCAACTTTTTTTGTCTCTTAAATAAACCTAGCTATTGAATAAACCTGACTGTGTGTGATTGTTCCACAAGGCTTCCTGCGTTTTGAAATCCCCCTGAAAAAATAAGCCACCATTCATTTTATAATGAAAATGTCCTTGTATTTTGTGTTGACATCTGGCGTGCCACCTGTGAGCAATTTTTTATGGAAATGTAAGCGTTTGATTAACTTGGAGCATAAAAAACGATTTAATCAAACTGTCCTGACATTTAATTCCTCTGAATATACAATATAGTTTTATTTACTGTCAAAAAGAGATAAATGCATTTTGTCTAATTTGCGTCGGAAAGAGATGAACACAACAATAATGCTCTGATCATATTTAGCACAGGAACAATCCTGTCTTTATGCCTTTATGCTAATAAGCCTGATGGAATGATTCCACTGTCTCAGAGCGGGTGGATCAATTATTTAACTTGTTTTAACTGTTGATTAATGTCACATGCACGTGAGCTTTGTGATTTGCAGAGAGCAAATTTGATACTGGGTCAAACATTTATAGACCGGCCAAAACAGATTTGTTTGACCACTGGGAGGCAGTGGAAACAAAAAGAAGAAAAATTCCTGACACCTTTTGTGTCTTTCTTGTCACCCGATGAATGACATCCAGAAAAGTTTAGGTTCTGATTTGGTCCCCAATTACTCATTAAAGGAAGTATCTGGATCTTTAACAGCTTATGGTAAACTCTGGCTAAATCCACACTATTAAGTTTTCGTGTGAAAATGTATCACCTCTGCTGGCGCCTGGCGTCCGCACTACTCTGGAGTTTTAGAGCCTCTTAATCAGGGAGTTTTGGAGAAGCAGGAACTGAGATTACTGGAAAGTAGGGATGCACCGATATGGAAATTCTTGGCCGATACCGATACCGATATTTAAAATAACAATCTGGCCGATAGCCGATACCGATACCGATATTTGTTTATTTTCTTTTTGTTGTTATTCATTCACCCTTTTGTGCCAGAAAAATAATTAAATCATTATTTAAAAAGCACTATTTAAAAAAATGTCAGCCCTTCATCCCGCTTATCTTTTAATGAGCAAAAATTGAATCAGATTTATTCATCATGACTTTATTTAACCCTAACCCTAACCCTAACCCTAACCCTAACCCTAACCCTAACCCTTTACCGCAAGTTGAAATGGTTCCTTTGGATCTTAATGAAATGTCTGTAACATATTTTGGTCAAAATACCACAAGGATAATTTAAAACAGCACCTTTTTACCCTGTCTAAAACAGCCCTGTTAAAGTATCATTATAGAAAACGCTCTTCTCATTAATTTACGGTAGCAGTATTGGCCGTTTATTAGATGTGTTACGGCTTCTGTGTGTATGACGTATGTTGTCAATTCCCTTGTTACCTGTGCATGAGACGGATGAATAGAGCCGATGCACATGAGAAAAAAGTACTTAAACAGACGCTACGCTCATACTTTTTACACCAAGTTACACTGCGTGAGTCAAGATAACTTAACAAGCCCTCCTCAGTTTTACCTGTTTTTAGTGTCGGGCATAAATCACATCGCGTCAACACCCACCGTGGCCCTTCGCGATGCTTGTTTTAATTAAACAGTCGGATTCCCCTGGTCCGCACCAGTTCTCAGTCAGCTGCTAGGCGCCAGCCGGAGGGTTCCCCCAGCGGTCGCCCTAGCTGAGGTGATCCGCGAGAAGGGCCCGACACGAGTCCAGAGTGGCCGCCGCTGACCACGTACCCGGTCCCCTCCAACGGCCCGCCTTCCGCGCCGGCGATGGACACCGCCCCGCGTACCAAGAGAAAGAAAGCCCCCGCACCAGTGACGCCGTGAGGTGCCACCGGATGAGGACCTCCCGGTGCCGCACACTGAGCCTCCGGCGGCGCGGAGAGGAGGGCGACGGAGCGACTGCTCCCCCAGCCGCGGCACGTGCCCAGCGGTTTCACCACAAATATGAACATCGGCCAATGATATCGGTGAAAGTCAAGTTTATTACCGATATGCCGATATCAGTAAACGAGGCGAATATCGGCCGCTACCGATGTTCGGCCGATAAATCGGTGCATCCCTACTGGAAAGTATAACGTAGACACTCAAAACCACTTGCTGATTGGATGTTTATGTCATGATGTATCCTTCGTTGATTCACCAGGGTCCTGTCACATGATCACTTTCCGTAATGACACAACTGGCATTAACCTCTGCAACAAGTTCAGAATGCAACATGGATTATCAACTACATAAGTTGATGACCATGTTGTCTTTTCTAACAGCAGTTGTGAAGTTAAAAACTGCATTTTTGTATGATACAACTGCTTACATGTGCAGTAGATGAAGTATTATTCAAACTACTCGTTTGTTTTGCTTTACTGTTGTTTGTTGCTTTCTGCAACAAACAACAATATGCTTCCTGTGTTTATATCGGCACATGAATGCCCAGTGTGCAAGAGGTCACGTGATGTGTTCGTTGCTGCAGCATAGTGGATATCCAGAGCTTAAAACTGCCTTAAATGACAATATTGGAGCAGTGAGAGTGAACTAAACAAATTACAGGTGGGCACTGCTGTACAATCGACCTTTTCACATAGTTATGTAGTTATGTAAGACATTGTTCAAATGTTTATTAGTGCATCTATTTATATATTCATATAAATCAAGTTATACCTCATTTTGTTTGAGTATTCATTTTCACATATGCCATATTTGTTTTTGAATTTTGATAAAAAAGAAAAAGATGAATCCATCATTCTGATATTCAAAGCGGAAGCCCAGTCATATTAAGGCAGGGGGAACTTACCTGAACCAAAGTTGTCCCAGGGTGGTGTGGCAGGACCCCCAAAGCCGTTTGCCCCCACCATTGCTGGTTCTGGCAGCAGCAAAAAGAAAACAGAAGAAGAAGATGCAGTGAATGAAATTAAATGGACATCTACACTGTCTCAGCCAAACTAAAGGTCTATGAAGGCCCTACCTCTGCAGGTGACGCCCACATCTTCATAGTGGTAACAGTTGTGAATGCCCCAGCCCAGACTTCCGCATTGGCTGAGGTCTGCTTCATGTCCTTTGCAGTCCACGTTGTCCAGCGCTATGAGCCCCAAGCCTTGTCCAAATCTGGAGCTGCTGCCCATCTCCACGGCCACCCCGCAGTCCAGCTGCCTACACACCACGTTAGCGTCCACCATGTCCCAGTCGTCATCACACACTGTGCCCCACTCCCCGAAGGAGAGCACCTCCACTCTGCCCTCGCACCTGTTGCGTCCATTCGCCAGTTGCACTTTGAAGACACGAGCAGGCAAAATCTGTCAGGGCCTCTCTCTTTCTGATTTATTTTGCTCAACAAAACTGCAATTTCTGTCTTTGAGTGAGGTGAGGAGGTTCAGGTTGTGTGGTTAAGATCTTTGGCATTTGAAACAGAAAATGACAGACTAGTAAGCTCTATGATAGCAAATAGCAAGAATTACATCCCTCAGAAATGAGTCTATTCCACAATCAGCCACATGACTCCTTGGAATTGAGAGAGGTGGATGCAGGAGGGTGGCAGGTTGCATAGCAAATAAGTGGGGATTATGGAAATGGAGAGCTGGGAAAGTGACCTTGTTAAAAAAGCCCCAGGCACTGATCTACCTCCTGTACTCTCTTTCCATGACACACAGCCTGCTACTGATCCTTGCTGTGACCTGGATGCAGACATGTTTTCGACTGATCGCGTGTGAGTTTTTCCTACAGAGCTCATTCTTACCTTGAAACGGTGTCTTCTCTGAGGTTTGCACGCCATTGGCTGAATCAAGAGGGAGGAAGGGATATGGGAGAGAGGGAGAGAGAGAGAGTATGGCCAAATTATTTGTTGAAAGGAGGATCTTGGCCTTCTATAGTTACTGTACTCTATATCTACTATATCCATTTTCCTGTAACACTAGACACAGAGCGAAGCCACAACAGGAGGCCTGTTCAGACCGTTCACTTCACCAGTTACAACAGAATATGCTAACTTGTTCCTTTTTAATTTTAGGCCATGTTAGCAGCAAGGGAAGGGAGGGAACATGAACAACTACTTTTAATTCCACAAACATCTGTCTGTATTTGAAGCACATATCTCAAAAACTGTACATCTTTTCAAATTCACATTTGGAGTGTATATTGTTGATGGTCACAGGAAGTGCAGTGTTTAACTCAGTGTGCCTTTAGTCTATGGACCGAGTTAACATGTCTTCTTCTATGTCCTCGGATAAACTGGATGGCATTTCTCTTCAAAGTAAATGGCACAACGTTTCTTGACACATCTCTGATATAGCCGGCTTGCAATATATGAAAACATAACACCAGTTAATTCAATCATTCCACATGCTTGAACAGTAATAAAACTTATTCTGTTTCATATGTCAAAAACATTGACCAAAAGTCTTCCTTGTAGATAAACCAGTTAGGATGAACACAAAGTTTTTAAACTTCACTCTGCACCATAGACTGTTTATAAAAATCTGTGTACAAAACAATAAAAAGTGACAGTATGTTGTAGAGATGTTCGATGGTTAGAGTTAGGCTTAGGACTCACTAAGGACAAGGAATAATTCTGAAGCTACTGAGCAAATTTGGTGATTCCTAACTTCCCCTCTATACCTCCGTCATCTGGTCATACATTTTTATGACCAATTACGCACATAATTAAGATGACAATCCCAATCCAAAGGGAATTAGATGCTTTCATTCAAAACATATATGAATCAAATACATGTTTGAGATTTGATTGTTTAAACACAACACATTTTTTCCCAAGATGTCATACTGGAAGCTGTTTTTGTGCCTCTAAAGAGGTCATCCCAGCGCCTGAAGACTAATATCTCAGGTTTCAAGAGCTCACAAAGACACCAGAGGGATTTTTTTTCAATGATAACATCCAATGTGGGTCAATTCACAGGCTTCTCCAAATTGTTTGTTTCACTGGAACATATACAGTGTATACATTCAAAAAGCTATCGCTTTTTTAAACACAGGTGATGTTGATACACCTATTTCAAGTTTCACATGCAGTTTCCGCTCAAGTTTATATTCAGGAAAGACATTGTTCCTATTTTACAAAGAATCTGTGAAGTCAATATCAAATGTCACTTACTGGATACAGCACGCTTGTTTATTTTCACATCCCCTGAAATTAAAAGACAAAAACAATGTTAGTCAGACCCATATTTGGATAGCTGCTGGCTCTGTGAAGAGAAAGAACCGCTGAGCTGATGTCAGCACATCTGGATAAATGTCTCTCTCTATATGTTGATCCAGAAATGTCCAGTGAGTGGAATTGATCCTTGCGCCCTTCAAAGTACCCGCAGGGGTTTCAGCCAGCCATCACTGGTAAACACAGGCCAGACAGTAACTGTGGACACAAAGGCAGGGATCTACAGGGAGATCTATTCCAGGTACACACGGTTCTTAAGCATTATAAAAGCCTCAAACGTGGGGATGAGCACTGACGCACAAGGAAACGTCTCATATGTCACATTCTGTCTCAGTTCATGACAGTAGTCACCGTTTTTCCCTTGAAACCGATTTCTTAAATATGATGCTTCTCAAAGTAGATTTAGTCCATTGACTGGATTTACCAGGGAAATGTTGATGGGTCTTATTCAAAAAGTCTTATTTAAAAAACAAGGGCACAGGAGATATTGAATGAAACAGTACCTCGAGAATCACTTTCAATCTTTGTGTAACTCACCTTTGGTTCTTGGCCAATGAATAGAAAATGACTCCTTAAAAAACGATATACTTTAATAAGCTAAACCACTCGTGACTTGCCTTTGAGAACATGAAACAAGTGCAACGAACTTTTAAGGCCATTTGCTTTCTATATATATTTCTCTTAAATGATAAAAATACAATGAAAAATCCCTTCTCCCCTGATCACTTTTAATCATAGCCAGTATTTTGATAAGACGTGAGCCCACTCACTCACCGAGTCGCAGCAGCACACTGACGGCCACCAAGATCAGGGATCCCAGCAGCGTTACCAGGAGCCAGACGGCCGGGTTCCAGCACCTCCACTCGCTCTCCACCACACGCTGGCTTCGCATGGCTGCCGGACTAACCATCCGCCTGCAACACACACCGTCACACACTCTCATCCAGCTCCTCAAAGTCCTCACACACTTCTAAAAGTAGACCAGAATGCACTACTACTACAAAGCAATCACTATTTGTGTCCTGTTTCGGAGTAGCCTAATTATAGTATTGGATTGTTTTCACTGATGGAGCCTGCAGCTACTGTTTTTGTGCTGTAGTCAATATTGACGGTGAAATCTGGGGCCAGGCTTTGGGAAATGTGTACCTAAAAAACTAAATATTTTTTAGTGTTGTGTACATCACTCCAGATGAAGTCATTTGGATGTTCTCAAGGCATACAAGCACCTCTGGGAGCAAACCAGGAACATTTGATGAAGAGTTGTTGCCTGTGTTTCCCCAGACTTGAGGATGTGCTACAAACTAGTTGTGCTATTGCCAATAAAACAGCAGGAACAGGGAGTCGAGTTTCAATGGTGTTTTGAAAACACAAAATGGCTGCCGTGCACCTTCTTGGCAGCGGATAACGGAGTCTGCAACAAGAGGATCAGGGCGGAGTCTGCTACACTGAGAGCTCTAGAGCTGAGGAAGGTTAACGTCCGAGCTGGCCAGCATCATCAACAGCTGGGGGAGGCTTGTGTTACAGACAGAGGCCGGCACCTTCCTTTGTGCTTTTCAAGGGGATTTTCCTCCAGACAGAGAATATTGGGATTCACAGTCAATCACTCAATAATCAGTGTTAGATAGGAATATAGCTGACACTCAATACCCTGCATTCTTTAGCACTCAGAAACTGGGATGAAGGACATTTACATTATACTGCAAATGGATTCCAATTGATTGTAACGTTTAAGAAAAAGTAAATGTTAGGATGTAATTTAAATGGGGTATTTTTTACATGTTTTACCCAAAAATATGATCAATAGAGTATTATACACTGAAAAAGAAAACCAACATAAAATATACTTCAATTGGTAAAACACCATCACTTAAATTTCTTCAACTTCAAATCAAAAGTTATATTAACACAATTGCTAACTTAAATTTGAAAGGACTTATTTCATTTTTGTCTTACCCAAAGAGGTAATTATCTTTTTTTAGTGCAGACCACATTTATTTATTAATTAATTAGAATTTTTGAATTGAATTGTGGGGGGAAAGTGGGGTACATTGGAAGAACTTATTGAATATGTTATACATTCTTTTTGCATAAATGTCTCAGAAATTAGTTGGGGAGGGTAAGCGTATTGCTGCTAAGAGACCATGCTGTGTTGTTCAGCCTTGTGTTGTTTGTCTCTTCACTCGTGCAGAATTCCCCCTGACCTTATACAGGAATGTGTATTAGGGGATGATGAGGGGAGAATTTGATATTGGCCCCTCGAGATAGTGGACATTCCGAGCCCAGGGGGCACAAAAAGACATTTCTGCTTTCCATGGTCCCCATCGTCAGGCATAAACTGCTGCTTCCTGCAATCTGTCACTAGAACCCTCCAAAACGCTTAGGCACCTGATGACACTGACTGCAGGGGCGCCTCTCGTCTCCTTGGTGAGCAGGAGGCAGGAGGAGTAGGGGGTGGAGTGGTGTTAAAATATTGACCCATTGAAGAGTGTGCAAAAACTTATCTCCAGTCCATGGAGTTAAAGTTAACACACTGTCACCCTTTTGGGACAATGGTGCCGTGACAACATTACACAACAGTCAACGCAACAACTCTTTAGTTTTCATCCAGGCTCGTTTTCACTTGACTGTTTCATTGTCATAGGTTCAGCACATAGGGGCCAACAGTCCACAGAGAACTAATTGTGCATCAAATTGGGAGGTGGGGATCTTAACACCAGCACAGCGCTCCAGAACCACGGCTATCTCAGTTGTTGGCCGCACCAACAAACCACTCGAAACTCTGGGACAAATGGCTCAGTTATTAGGGTTGAAAGAGAATCTAGTCCCCAATGTTATGTTTTTCAATACTCCATTCATGGAAGGATGTAGCGCAGATCCGCTGGGGAATAATGTTGCCTTTTGTGTCGTCTCTGCTTCCCCTCCCTTCTCACTTCCCTGCACTGAGAAATAGCTGAAAGAGCTAAGCCTCACGAAAAATACCCCTTCATGTCTGGGATAAACCAGAAAATAACACTGTCAGTGTCTTAAAGGGAGAGAATCCTGATCCATTTAAACAGAGAATCAATAGATATGTCAGCATGTGTGTTTGACTGTAGTTTTTTATTGGTTCTCTCCTTTTTGCCATTCAGTTCTTGTAAAATGTGACAAAATATAACACGAAAACATGGAAATGACCTTGATCGATATCAGTGTTTAAACAGTTCATAGAATATGGGTATTATATATACACTTGTGAATTTGATCTAAAAATGTATTAAGTATACATCTTAATTCATTTCTGTCTGAGAGGTTGAACGTTTTCACCTTGAAATAAAGTTACATTTCTATACTAAACAGCTTTAGTGTTTTAAATTACAAACCTGTATTTTGTCACATCAAAAATTTTGTTGAATAAAGCAAACAACTCAATTTTATAAAATGAAATAATACACATACCTGTTATGAAGTATTTATCTTCTGCCAGAATAAAAAATTATATAAAAAAACAACAATTGTAAACTTGTTTCCTTCCTCCAGAATAAGCACCAAAAAATTGTCCTCGGAGCTTGAATAGCAGGCAGCTTAATTCCACAAGTCACTCAAAAACCACAGATACTTTGTGTAGAAATGTGGCAGGAAGTTCAGTGCATCCAATGATGCATGTGTCTGGTCTTTCATCTCCTTATAACCCAGCTTCACTATAAGTACCTGGCTTCAGTGACAAAGATTACGTAAAACACTAAATACCACAGCATTGTATAGTACTATTTTGACGCCCTGTATCTGTCTATACTTAAAAAGAAGCTGCGGGAGGGGCAAAAACAAAAAGACAAAGACAATGAAAGCCAACCCTTCACTGGTAACCCTGCATCTCCAGTTTCAGGTAGAGCTCACAGAAGGTGCGGTCCTGCTCATCTCTGCACACACTCACTCACAGAGGGAGACGAGGCTGTGGCTTAGGTCCTCTGTGTGTGTGTGTGTGTGTGTGTGTGTGTGTGTGTGTGTGTGTGTGTGTGTGTGTGTGTGTGTGTGAGTGTGTGTGTGTGTGTGTGTGTGTGTGTGTGTGTGTGTTTGTGTGTGTGTGTGTGTGGCACTTTTCCACAGGGAGGACAATGAAAGTTATGAAGTTCTCGGAGAACAGAAGCTGTCTGAAAATGTTTAAGATTTAAATAATCCTCCACACAAAAATATTGATGACTGACAATGGTATTTTCGAACGAGCACTGGCTCAGTTCCAAACAAACATTTTGATTGAGTCCTTAAAAATGCAGTTTTAAACAAGTTTCATTATGATATTTTCCAAAAGACATAGTTGAGCTTAGGGTTATTGACCTTTAAAACATCCAAAATCTTTTTACCAACATAATAACCTAAATACTGTCTTTACGATAATTCAACATGTACAGTACATCCCTTGAAAGAAAGACTGTTTCTTCACATTAACTTCTATTTCAAAGAATTCTTGCACCCTCTCTCATTTATTTTGTTGCTTAAAGTAGCTTAATGTTTGTCAGTGTGCTTATACTCCAGGCATACAAGATAATCTATACTTCTGCAATCTCATGTCATCCAACATTGAAAAGCCCGGGGCCTCTTTAGATTGTGCAGCCGACTCACAACGATTACTTCCTCACACTAATCCTTCCTGAGCCGTGGAGAAACGAGCGGGCTGTCTGTGGCCATTGTCACGGTTCTCCAGGACCAATTCAGGGCTCTCTTCTGCAATGTCAACCGCAACAGTGGTCGAGTCAAAATATGGGGGATTCTATTACACCGAGCAAATTTCCTGAACCTCCAGGATACGATTAAGAAAACACAACAGCACAATGACAAAGCGGCAGATCTGCTAAACTCTTTCTTGCCCTTAAATTGTGAATTGCTTTTTTGTGTTTGCAAGGCAAGGCACATTTTTGTTTAACACATTATCATATGCTAGGGTCATTCAGTGGGCTGCACAGAAATAAAAGAAGCATCAAAGTATGGATCAGAACCTAGAACAGGTCATTCGTGATGTAGAGGTTCATGAGATTAAGTGAAGGCACTAGAAAATAGAGAAGTTTTAGTTCCTTTCTAGCTGCGGATGGTACCAGCACTGGGCAGCATAGTTTCCAAATGCCATTTGAACCAATTAAGTTTTAGCTCCAGGCACCATAGCTGATCGACTCCTACAGAGGAAATTGAGGATATGGCCAAAGGGAGTATATAGATGTTAAAAAGGAGGGGCCCGAGAATTGATCCCAGTGGGATTATTGTGTTTTTTGTTATTTATGAGTGCCAAAAGAAACAAAACAACCCCTGACTTCTAAGTAGGTCATGAACCAATTGAGAACTGGTCCAGATTTCATTCCAGTTCAATCAGAACCTCATATTTTGTGACCAACAGTATCGAAAGCTCTCCTAAGATTTGGCGATAACTGGATAGTTATTTTAACCAAGTCTGCATTCATGTGAATGTCATCTAGTGCCACTATGAGAGCCTGATTCAGTTCTATATCGACAAAAACCTGATTGGAGTCTTTCATAGTCACCGTATGTGTTCAGTTACTGATTGGTTTGGTTAAAGAGACTTTCTCAACATGCTAATTCAATGGAAAGGTTTTTCCCATTCATAGGTACCATTAAACCATTTGCATTTCCTTCAAAGAACAAATGCATATATTCAACGGTAAGAAGGTGGGAGGTTGGGAAAATATGAAAATGTATAAATCACACTTGGATACAACTAAAAAGTGTGTATCACTGAGTAAAATAGCTTTAACATGGTATTAGTAGTAGGTAGCCATAAGTTAATACTCTCTGTAACTTTTAAATCTTTACACCCGCATTGAATGATTTTTGGTCAAAACCAAAACAATCAGCTGAAAGAGGCCGACATGCACCATAGAACTAGGGTAAGCTGAAGATTGGCGAATATTTTCTTCATGACCAGTGTCAAAGCTTATTGAACCCACAGTGAACAGAGAAACGATTTTGAGTCTGCAATTATTTATTTTGTATCAAACAAAGCAGCACACAATCAAAGTGACCTTTCTCACCCAGTTTGTGACATTGTGTGATGGAATATTCACGTGTTACTGGACTCTTCCAAACACATATCATAAGTGGTCCCACCTGTGCTAAGACATACAATGACGCGGAGATGGTAAATTGTGATTAGCTGCAGTACAAACCTGACCTGTCTGATTTAGGGCTTTGACTGTCCCTCAAAAGGCCTCCTGCTTTTCATGTGCTTTGTGATGAATCTGTAAAGACCTGTCCAGGGAGGACCTGACCTCTCATCCCCTCGACCCACAAGGATGAGAATAGATGATGGAAGAACACAGAAGTTGCACAAGTGAACATAGGCAACTGGACTTGCTTGTGTTTCTTGTTAAGTTGTCATTGTCCATATATATACATTACGTACATACGTATACATTTAAACATGCATATAGCCTACACATACACATATGCACATACTGTACATGTTCACATAAATACATATACACATATGCATACACATGGACAAGTACACAAAAGCATAAAAATACACATAGGAAATACGTTAACATGTCCATTTGAATTTCTAACTAGAGACACATACAATGTGAGCAAACTGGCCACTCTCATTAGGCAATTACGCAATTTTGGGTATAGAAAGCTGATGATTTGGTGACATCATATGTTGTTCATGTCATCGGAGTCTATTTTATGTAACACTGAAGGTGCACAGAGGTTGTGTATTCATATAGATCACCTATATATACACATAGATGTCACAGAGTCCAAGCCATGGGCCATCTAAATGCTTTTGTTGTGTAAGACACAAGAGTCTTGAATTTAGAACTTGACACAAGTAGAGCAACATGACATCCTGACACCTTTATTGACGACTATTCTATTTGGGTCACAAAGACAGGTGGTATTCAATCACTCAGGTGTTGACAACTGTGACATGGTTTATCAATAACATTCACAGAAACAAAATAACAAAGAGGCAGATATCATGCTTTTACCTGTTATGCATTATCACTATATGCATAACAGGAATACAGGCCAAAATTGTAATGTGTCATAACACAGGTATATCCATACCGTGCAGTTTTTAATAAATATAATATGCTCAAGGTTATGGAGCATGTTTTACTTTGACAAACATGTCCGATCAAGTTTATATAGTACAGATATTTCATAGACTAAGCTGACTGCTTTTAGTTATTTCAATTCTCATATATATTCTGAATATTGTGACACTTTAAAATCAGAAGTGATCCACTGAAACTACAGAAAGTTGAACAACTTATATATTCCTCTATTCCTATTCCTGATTTAGATGATGGTGACATTTTATTCATGCGTGCTTCAGCTGCCACCCTGAAACTGTTGTAGACTTTTTTTTACTTTGCTGCTTATAAATTCATACTGGTGCTAACTACTAATACTCATCATTGTGAGTTATCTGCCAAGGTTGGATCTCTCTCTCTCTCTCTCTCTCTCTCTCAGTTAGATGAGAAACACACTGGGTTGTATTTATCTGTAAGACCCTTATTGGTCTTGTACCCTCTTACATCCCCTCACTCCTTTATTTTAATGTGTAATGTGATCAAACACAGTTTTATCCCAGGGAATAATATATTAAACAACCAAAAGATCAACTTGTTTTTATCCTTAGGGATATTTGGGTTATTAATCTCAGCTTATTTTACCTTCAGTAGTTCTTGTTTAAATTGATTCATCAAATTGATTGTTGTTGTTGTGGTATTTATTCCTGAGGAACTTATTTTTGCTCTTGCTTTGGCTATTTAGCTAATTTTACTGGTTCTTCTTTGAGTTTTCTTGGAGCTTTGGAATGTTTTGTTTATCCTCTTTACTTGAATTTACCGTAAATAAGGTCTCTGCCATTTATTCATGAGTTGAAATAAAGATTAATGATTATCATAGACAGGATTTATATGCACTCAGATTGTAAGAATGGGATTTATGAATTAGTCAGGACACACAAATGGGATTAATAGTATTCACAGATAATACTGAGGTGTGTACAGAAGTTCCATAAGGTGTTGCGTAGGAAAATATAGGTACAGAAATATCGTCACGTCAAATGCATGGCTTAAAAAAATAAAAACCGAAGGTAAAATGTGTTAAATGATTAAGCAGAATTAGCAAGAAGAATTTTCTGGCCATTTTCTCTTCCTCAACCTCTCTGTGTTTCTGCCTCTTCCCAACAGTCGGCCACACGTTAGCAGATAGAGATTGAAATGAGAGAGGGAGCGGCCCAAGGACACCCTGATAACAGAGAGTGGTATGTTAGATCTCTCTCTTTCTGTCTCTCTGCCCCTCACAATGAACACAGGCCGCTGGAGATGCTTTCAGCCGATGCACTTTCAGCACTGATGAGGGTGAGAAAAAATAAATAGAAAGCAAGAGGCAGGGTGAATTTATGTTTAATGTTTGCAGGAAACACAAGAGCAAAAACTCAGAGGGAAAAGTAAATGTTCTGAGAAACGTGTTTTAAGAAGGTGAACCGAGTACATGCCCCCCTGTGGTCAGACATACAGTGTGCTTTACCTCTGTGATGGTTTTTGGCAGAGTGAACAGGGATGTACATACCTTTGAGGATTTATACATTTCAATATCATTGCCTTTGCCAAAAAATGATCCCTCAGAAAGAATTCCTCAAGGTCTCAGTGGTCATTAATACACTGCATGACACAAATGGTGTTTTGTTTATGTTTCCACACACACTACAGTTCATTCACTGTCATCAAACACGCCGCTGACAGGTGATACTGCACTGAAAAAATTGTAAAGGTAAGAGATGAAATAATAAATCATCCAATTGAGTGTGTTAATATTGAAATCTATGGTGAGATTGGAATCTGTGGGACAGGAAACATTTTCACTAACATAACATGAAAAAAAGGAAAAACACGAGTGAATTTATACTTGTAACATTAACATTAACGTTTATGTCACTTATTAAGAGTCTATTGGTTATTTTTCCTATGGTTTTGGTAAATGGTAAATGGTTTTGTATTTATATAGTGCTTTTCTAGTCTTGATGGCCACCAAAGCGCTTTACAGTACAGTTCTACATTCACCCATTCACACACACATTCATACTGTGCATCTATTCGCAGCACTTTGATATTCTATGGGGGGCCATTCAGGGTTCAGCATCTGGGTCAGATGGGTCAGACTGGGGATCGACCTTCAGGTTGGAGGCTCTGGACTAAAGTATGCCCTCTGCAGAGGTGGAGGACGACCACTCTACCCCTCAGCCACAGACGCCATATCGATCTATCTATCTATCTATCTATCTTTTATTAATTTCTTTGTGTTTAATTTGAATGACTTTTAGTGATGTTTCTTAGTTTTATAAAAATGTTGGTCTATAATGCACTGTTAATTCCCCAGTTTTTAGACAAGTCAATTAATCTTTTACTATAACGTTTTGAATCATTCCTCTCAGAGTACATGAATATACTAGTTTCTTAGGATGGAGTTCATCTACAGGGATCATAAAAACAAACTTACTCACTTACTCAAAATTTAAATTGTTTTAAAGTAATTTTTCAAGATGAGTCAAAAATCATTCAACAACCTCTCAGATCCGAGTTTAAATATATTTAAATATACATATATACATAAAGCCCCCACACAACTGGTCAACTCTGCACTTTCACCATGTCACCACTAGTAGTCGCCCGTCTCACACAAGTTGGTTGGACTCAATGATGATGTTGCCTTCAGGAACTGTCGGTAATGTTGGAATCGGTATTAAAAAGCACTCAAACAACTCAAAAGAATATTTAGGATGAATGAAACAGAGAATCCTCGACATTTGGATTTTAAAGACATACAAAACATTTTTTTAGAAGGAATGGTGAGAACGGTTGGGGCAAAAATGACTGAAATTGTCGATTGGAAACCCCGAACATACTGTGAGCCTTTGAAACGTGTTGGGTTGTTAGGTGCTGAGACCAGGGTAAGTGAACGCAGCCCCCTGACCAGCGGGGTGACGGCGGACACACAGCGAGACTCAGCAGACACATAAACAAACTGGCTGCATGGCTTCAGGGACCTTTAACCACACGCCCCCGCTGCCTCCGTGTCACCGCATGGACAATGTTAATGTCGACAGAAGAAACCTGGGCTCAAAGTGAAGGACTCCATTGATAAGAAGTGCAACAGGAGAATGGAGTCCTGCTGAGAGGTGAGTTTAATGCTGGGAAACTTCACGGCGAGCTAACATCGGCTAACGGGACCTAGTTAGCTAGTCGGGACTTGTTGGGTCGTGTTGTTTAAATAGCGTCGCCTGGCGTAGCATCGCCCATTGGGGCCTTTGGCAGGCTGCAGGAGTTCAAGTTGGTAATTAGCCATTAACAGCAGGAGTGTCCACCCGCTGTGTAACACGAACCGGGTGTGGGGACCGCCGAGTAGAGCTGGTGAGGGTAGAAGTGATGAAAGCTAACGGTTCACCTGTTGCATCCTCAGCTGGAGGTCAGACCCCTGCTCCTAAACATGGCCTCCATTAACACTGAGAGGCGACAGAGTCTTATTATGGTCCCATGTGTGTAATGGTGATTAGTTCTGTCACTCATCATCATGCGATAAAACTAAGAAACACCTTTAAACACATGTCGAGGTTTCCATGTAAGCAGTTAAATTGTAGAGTTTGGATTTGGACACAGATATGGTTTCTGCAGTTTTTCTTTTCCATCACATCTATTCTGTGTTTAATATCCTTTCTTTCATAATTCTAAATCATTTTTTTCATAATTTCTGTCTGCATCCTCCTCCCATCAGAGTGAGGAGATCATCATTTGTACATTTTACATCCGTTTTTTTAACAATGTAACATTTGTATATATTCTATACTTATTACATGTAAATTAAAATGTTTCAAGTATTTTTTTTATTTAATTTGATAGAAACGGCCTACAGCTCAAGGAAAGTATCTTAAAATATGAGAATAATTTTCGGTAAATTACTGTTCGTACAGTGTAATTACCGTATATCTCTTGGTCTGGTTCAGTTCATTCAACCACAATCATGGGGTAGACCGCTGACTTGACTGCATGTCCAGAGGGTAAGCCACAGAAGGTCACTACAGAAAGGGTAGGCTGCTAACAGAGGGTTATGTCAAAGCATATTCAATGACATTTGAATGGATAGGGAGAAACTTTAATGGGAAAAGGTGCCCAAGCAACATGGATGACCACAGCCTTGAGATGATTGTCATCCAAAGCCTATTCAAGAACTTGGGAGAGCGTTTAGGGGTAGACTGAGGCTGGAGTCAACGCATCCAGAGCCACCACGCACAGACGTCTAAAGGAAATTATCTAGCGTCAATAGAGAGGATGTCAGAAGCCTCTTACCTGGGATGAGGCCATTGCTCAGTGGTCCAGAGTCCTCTTTTCAGGCGCAAGTAAGCATTTCATTTGGAAATCAACGTCCCAGAGTCAGGTGAAAAAGTGGAGGGGCACAGTTTGAAGTCCAGTGGGCAGTTTCTGCAGTCTGTGAGGATCTGGGGTGCCATGTCATCTGCTGGTGTTGGTCCATGCAGCTGTCTACCATGACATGCTTTATGGACATGCCAATAATGGAATTTAGATTTCTATGAGCTGTAAGTCATAATCATCGAAATTAAAACAAAAAAATGCTTGAAATATTTCACTATACATGTGATAAATATATGAAAGTTTCACTTTTTGAAGAAATAAAAATTATTTTGTAATATTGTAATTTTTTTAGATGGATCTTTAACCAAACTAGAATCACTGTATTTTTTTGTCAGTGCACTAAAACAATAACACCTGCCAATTTCTTTCAAACCCTCCACTGTCTCATCTTTCCAGTGTGGCCTGCGACCTGGTGTGATAACTGCATGCTGCATGTCTGTGATAACCATGCATCCATCACCCACCTGCACTCCCTCTCAGGTCTGATGCACAGGCCCTTCTTTAGAAACCAATGTGTCATGCCTCTCCTTGCATGTTGTGCTGTGAATGAGGCATCATGAGGAAAGACAGGGATAACCCTCTGGCCCTCTCATCCAAGAAATACTGCCAGAGCCAGGCGGACTATGGGCGAGAGCTTGAGAGGCTCCGTGCTGAATTGGAGACGGAGAAGAGCCAGACGCAGCGGGCTCACGGACACCTCAGTGTGGAGCTAAGGCGCCTGCGAGAAGAAGCAGAGAGGGAACAGAAGAGGGCCGTGAGGGAGCTGACGGCAAAGCGTGGGACCCAAAAGGACTTGCACTCTGACAGACGCAGGGGTTTGGTGGCTAGTGAGGTGAACAATAAACATACTGAACAATGCAGTAAGGATGAGCCGTCAGGGAAAGAGGCTTTTCGTTTAAGCAGAGGAGAAACCTATAGAAAGCTGGAGCTGTTGCTGCTGACACTGTATGAGGAGATAAATGGTGAGCAGGCAGTCTCTAAATTGCATCAGCGGCAGGACATTGAGCTAGAAAAAGCCATTTTCCTCTGCCACCTGCTAGAGACCCACAGACGACCGTTGCAGGGGAGACAGAGAGCAGGACACCCCAGCAACATTTTTGAAAGTCTCTCAGGAAAGCCTACTCGAGAAGACGGCGATAAATCTTGTCAGAGACTTCAGAGATCTCAGAGTGCATCTCACTCATCGAAGAAGAGCAGTGAAGAAGATCAGCAAAAGCAGCCTTCAGGCAGGGACTTGTGTGAATCTGACCCCAGCACCACTGCTACAGTCGTGGACACCTGTCGGAGCCGCTCTCTGAAAACTATTCACCCTCACAACACTCCCCATGCCGGCTGGGACAACCAGCCCCCCTCCTGTACTGAGTCCTCGCCCTCCAAATGCATGGAGAGAAACATGGAGGTAAGATATTTCACATTCATATTCCTAAAAACATGCTCACTGGTGGTTGAATTTATATTGGAAATATACAGTTAGAAGTAATGTAAGAAGAAATTGTGGTATATATATAGATTAACACTCAGACATACCATAAAATGCCAAATAATATGTAGCAATATTGCTTTTTTCATTGTATTTTTTATAAACTATAGTATATTGCACATTTGTTTTGATTGGACAGGATTTTAGGTAAAATATAACCCCATGATCCCCAGTACATTTCACTTCTTGAATTGAAGTCACTTGGCTGGATGTTAGACATTGTATTTATATGATAAACCCAAGCTACTATAGATGCTTCAGACATAGTGGCTGGTTCGGAAGAATAAGGGGACAATACCTTATGGAAATATATATCTTTCAGTTTATTGTTTATATTTAAAGGAAAACAATACTTTATTATTTCCTTTTTTTTTCTTGAAGGCTTCCTATTAAATTGCAAACAAAAAAATTACTATTACAGTTAATGTTGCTCAGCAACAAATATTTGTGTCATCCCTCACAAAAAAATTGCATGGATTTAAAGGAAATAAATCCAATATTGTGAAGACAGTTAATTTTTTTCTCAGTTTCTAATATATACAGACAGGAGAACCAAACACTGGTTGGCTGTGCAGGCTTATCTCTGTCAATAATGCAATGATGACGAAAAGACTGATTTTGGTTTTGTGTAAAAACACCTCTATGAATTTCTGTTGTTGTCAGTGTTGTGGTGGTGAGTCATGTGGGATGTGAGCAGAGAGTAGGGGTTATGTGCTGGTGCATCAATTCTGTTTTAGGAGTGGCAAAAGTGGGTCAATGTGCTCCTGTCTCCTAAATTTTGGATCAAGTTTTCATTGGGAGGAAAATTAATAATGAAAATGAAAATGAATAATTCATCAAAGTAATGCAATCAGCAATGCCTACTTGCCCAGCCTCATTTTGTTTGTGTGTCTTTCTCATCATAAGAAAGCATCACCCTTTGTTGTATGGATAATAAAGCAGATAGATAATATCTAATCTCTCTTTCTCTTTCTCTCTCTCTCTCTCTCTCTCTCTCTCTCTCTATCTCTATCTCTCTGTAATATATATATATATATATATATGACAATTTGTGCCATACAGTGTTTGATTTTCAAAGATATATATACTGTATTATACTGTAAAATAAAATGTGCATATGCAATTCAAGAGGCGAAACATGTTTATCATAAAAAAGTTAGAGGCTCTTCTCAGCTCATTAGATTGGCCAAAAATTTAAGGCCTCATAAAACTTACAAACAAACTTTAGGAAGGACAGACAGCCATATTTGTATTTTAGCATTTGCAAGTTTCTTTGGAAAAAATCTAAATGATATTTGGATGTTTGTGTAAGACGTATATTTGACCACTAGCCTGATACTGAGTCACATGGTTAACAGGGAGGCTTTGTCAAAACCTATCAGTGTGATAGGATGTCAATATCATTGGATTTCTGTGCAGAGGAAAGGCAATTTGACATGAATGCTGACTGGATGTTTCTCTTTATTTAATGCTCAGTCAAAGTTTATATATTTAGTTTATGTGTGCTGTGTGCAGCCCGTGATTAGCACCTTGGCTGGTGGCAGTGGTTTCGCTGTAAGCACCTCTGTTCACACCAGGGTTGGTTTCAGTCGTTCAGCTCCTGAAGCCATGGTCTTGTGAGCACACAGGAATTATTAATGGGAAGAGCTGAAATGCTGCGTTAGCACAAAACAAGAAGCTCATGTCTGCGAGAGACAGGTGGTATGAGCTTGATCTGTCTGGTGGAGGCTCCTCAATCGTTCCATGTGTCACTGAGGGATCATTCTGTTAATTGAAATCTATATCATATTCTCACATTGCTTTGCAAGGTTAAGTGTGTTCAGAGTGACTTTGAACAATTGATAGATTAATCAGATAAAAATGAATTTTCATTCATTTGCAGGCCCACAATGTTGCTCTAACACAGGTCCAATATATCAAGTAAACACTTTACATCTGCCAAGGACTTTAGTTAGTCTGTGGATAAACAAGATAACACAGACACTGATGGATAGATTACCGCCAAACTTGGTGTAAGCATGTGGTATGGGCCAGGGAAAAACCCAAAAGAGTGTGGTGCGGATCAGCCACCTGGTACAGGCTTTATTTGATTTTTCTAAATTTTCTCAGAATTCCTGAATCTTGATGATAAAAAACAAGGCACATTTAGGGAAACTGGGATTGTGCTCTACTGAGTGCCATTCTATTAAAATAAGTTCTGATTAACAAATCTCTATCTTTGTCCCATTCATGTGTTTACACAATTGTGACTCAAAATGTACTTTTAGCCAGCAGGCAGTTGCTGCCAGGCAAGGAGAGAGGGGTCAGCAGCCAATCATGTGAACACCACAAACAAAAGTATTGCCCTACTGTGATGAAAATAGTTGAACGTTTGTTTGAGCTTGCAACTAGGGACGCTCTGATTTGATTTCTTAGACCTTCCATTAAACAACCTTATTGAGTGTACTGACCGAGTTTGAGAAACAGCAAATACTTTAAATTGAGGTGTCCAAATTGATATTGGTAGTGAAAAGTGGGCCAGATTCATCCCAGCTTGCTCGCTGTAGCCTGCTGTGTGGAATGGAGACAATTTCTTGAGCATTCAGGTGAGGGGTGGTGCCTGGGTAAAGAATGCAGAAAGTATAAATTCTTCTACGTGAATTACATGTTTTTATTTATTGCACATCGACAGCAGCATTGGACCGTATCTCCAAAAGCTCTGGAATATCTTCATCTTTCCGAGTTTCATATCTTCTTCAGCGTCTTCTACCTGTTTTTCTACCTCAGATACTGCTTTTTTCAGTTTTGTCTCTATTGTGTGTTAAAAATGTGATCAACACACTCACTCAAGGTGAATTCTTACTTCTTTCTCTCATGGGCTCATTTGGACATCCTCCTGAGTTTATACTAGGTGGCTGAAAGGAAAAACTCCAGAGGTCTGGAGCGCCTGACTGTAATCTTACATACATAATCCCTTCTGGATGATTTCAGGGGAGTCTATCCGGAGTTCAGTGCATTTCTGAGCATGTCAACCCACTGAGCAGTCAGACTTCACATTAACCTCAAACTTAGTCAGTTGGAAAACTAATTGCTGCTCTGGAATTGGCTTGAAGGAAGCTGTGTGTGTGGCGTAACATGAGATTTATAAAGTCTGGTAATGTGATGTCTGAGAAGTTGGTCAACTTGGTAAGTTTGTATCTTGGGCTCTGGTAATGTATAATATTTTTTCAGTCTCTTTCCTCAACTACACACCTGTAGTGATTTTATTGTTGAGAATAGAAAGCAGAGGCTGCAGATTTGTGAATTGCTCTGCATTAAAGCTACCTTTTTATTTTGTATTTGTCTTGTGCAAGTTAAGACAGGGTCAACTAAACAATGGAAAGTGTTGGATGATAAGAAACGGGTCAGCTAAGCAGTGCAATAATTACATTAAAAAAGAGGCAAAGTTGTAAGAGCTTATTATAGAAAAGTCAAGTACAATACTCAAAACTAAATACTATATATAGCCACTTTGCCTTTGCTAACTTCTTACCATTTGGCATATTCAGTGGATTGATGGTGTTTTAATTATCATTAACTTTGTTGCTCTGAATGTTTTTGTGGTTGTTGCACCATTGCTTAGTTTGGCCTTACAGGTATTACAAAGTACACGTTTGCATCTTCTTCAGTCACGGTGAAGAACTACCAGCATTTTGTGTCTGTGACTGTGTCTATGCTGCTGTGTGCACTATGTGAACCAGTTGAAAGGTCATCAGTAATGGCCAATCAAACTGGCTGATTGATCACTGCATCTTTATTATTTTTATTCTATATTATTATTCTATATTATCACTTTTGGGCTTTGTAGACACGCATGCTTTAAAATGAGCAACAGCCAAAGTAACTGTCTGTGCTTTTAGGTAATGTGTAGTTTGTCAAGGTTGAGTGAGGATTTAACTAGATGCCCAAATAACCCCCTTTATCCCTTGGCTTGGATTCAAGCCACTGCTTGTTAATGGGATTCATTAGGCTGCCTTGCTCATTTGATAGACAAATAGCTGGAGTACTTTATATCACCTGCTAGTAAAGGGGAGGGCAGTAAGGCTAAATAAATCTGCATTAAGTTGTAACCCAGATCTTTTGCTGCTTCAGACCTGTTTACATGTCTTTTTTTAAACCATGAGTAGCATTTATTACATTGTCAGACGCAAATTGGTTTCTTTAGTGGACAACTGCAATAAAACATTAGAAGTAGTCTGGACTGGACACACTTCATCCCCTGTCTGCCTCCTGCAGCCTGCCTGTGTTGCAGTGTGTGTACTGCCTCTTGAACAATCAATAGGCAGCCAACATCATTCCAGCGTCATCTCCATGGAAACGAGCTCCGGTCGTGGTGATGATTGGGCCCCGTCTCAGAGACTGCCTTTTTGTGATAGGACGATTGAAGCAGTCCTCCCTACCCCCTCCTCTCAGCGACACTCGCCTCCTTACACACACACAAAAACACACACACACATACATTTTTCCCTTCGTCCTCTTTCTTCACCTTTATGGCGCTGCAAGCGAGATAGGATTAAGCAGCCCTGTCGAGTCTTGTCGCATCTGGATCTTATGCTTTTTGTCCCAGCCGCAACAATGAGGATGGACTCGCGGCTGAAGAGTCAACATGCCACCCACAGCCCAGTCTTACTGAGAGATTGGCAACTAGAGGGGAGACCTGTTAGATAAATCCTTTTCTGGTATTTCTTTCTCCATCGCACGTCTCTTCTTGTTTTCTATCTCAGCTTGGCCTACACAAGCTCTTTCAGCGCTATGTAGGAAAGGAGCTGGAACCTTTTGTATTTTTCATGGTCTGGACAAGCACCTACGAAAAAGCCCAGACGACAGAGCGGTAAGGCATGATGAAACATGCTGTATCAGAGCTGTGAGCAGGTGTCGGAATCTGAATGCTACACTGTGATAAAGTCTAACATCAGGATGCTGAAGAACGCTATCAGGATGATGACAATTATTACAGTGAGAAACCAAGGCCAAATGGCTGAATGTATTTTTTTCAAAACGTCACAGTGAGAAGGAGTATGAGGTACTGTATAACTCTTGGTTTATATGTCACTGGCTTTATCTTGGATATGGCACACTAACTTCAACTGTGACAGTCCAGCAGGGCCATTTTTGTTCACTAAACTCCCACTGCATAGTGAAGAGACTGTTTTGTTATTGAAAATCATGGCAAAAACCGTCGTCTGCTTGTTTTCATACACGTCACCTTAGCCGTGTAAAAAACTGCTGTTTATAAACTGTTGGAGAACGGGAGGAACATCACATCTTTATCCTTCTGAAGTCAACTTGTCCCGGCTGATCCGTGTTATTCTCCTCCAGCATATGAAAAGCCTGTGATGGCCTGGTCTCGGCTGGGTACCTCATACGGGCATATTGACCCCATCTGCACTGTTGATTTTGACAGAGAGTGATGTATGACCTATTCACTCGGCCTGAGCAGCCCGAGCCTGTACCAGCTACAGAAATGGAGGTTCGTGACACAGAGGCTCCTGGACAGCAGCAGGAGTTTAGGAGGTCGGAGGAGCAGGCTAAGACACAACACGGGCTCTTGGACAAGGCAGTCCCAACCACGGCTAATATCACTTCAACGTCACTCTTAGGAAAGAGGCATCACTCACTGTATGCAAACCTCAATGGCTATGAGGTGGAAAGAGTTCGCAAGGTAAGCGTGGAACATTTGCTGTGACTTCCAGAAATATTCAAGATGCTTGACGTAAAACTGGGTCTGGAGACATGAGAGGTTTGCAGTCCCACCATCATTAGAATCACAATCATTCCATAGTGTACAGAGTATCACTAGCCCTATCAATACCATGGTTGTGGTTTGGTTTTTCATTGCCAATTTTAACATATCTGGTTCTGATATGAAATTTAAAGGAATTTTAAAGATGTCCTATTAAGCTGAAACAGGTAGTCGGATTATCGATTGTATTGGATAAGGGTCATGTTACATTGAACTTAAGTGTTGAGCAAGTTTTCTGCACATGTCTACTGGGACAGTGCCTCTATAAATCAGACAGTTGGCAGTTATTATGCTGACCTATAACAACCTTGTTTCTAATTTCATATCCGTGTCAGACAGATCAACCATTTAATGGTGACCAGTCAAAAAACAATAGAGAATGTGTGAGCTTTCTATGGAATAATTGGACATGTCAAAACAACTTGTTTAATTTGCAAAGTACAATTAACAAGAGATATGCAATTCAAAAACATCTGGAGTAATTGATTGCGAGTGGTTTCTTCTGAACAGTTAAAAGACACTGTTTAAAGGTAACACACAGTGCCTTGGTACTGTAGACCTAACTGATCATACAGTGTTGTCATCATAGAATGTGAAGATCAACTTATGAAGGCAGTATAATGTCTCCCAGCCTCTCCATGCTGTGCTGGTCAAACACAGGAGCATGTTCAGTGCAAGATTGAGACCACCAGGATGCACCACAGAGCGCCACAGGAAGTCATTCCTGCCTGTGGCCATCCAACTTCAGACTTCCTCCCTCTAGGTGTCAGACCCTCTGAGTACCATATACTCTGAGTCAACCGACTGAACTAATTTTAATGCCAGCAATATCTGAAATATCCATGCTTAAAATAAACACTCAATGTACAGAACACACATATTGTACATATTTCATATTTTATATTATTATGTCACAGTGACCTGACGGATGTAGACTAAAACAGCCCTGGTTGTCAGAGGGGTACAACCGTAGGGCAGTATTTTTTATGTCCAGCTACTACTACAGAAAAGGAAGTACAGAATGTTAAACCACCAATTATTTTGTTAAACCTCTGTTCCTTTTCCTTTGCCTCATGGTTTGAAAGCATCCTTACCGGAGACAGGATTTCATCATTCAGAATTAATCGGTGTGCAACATTGCCTCCTGTCTTTCCCACCCCTGCCAGCTCATTACCTAAACACCACAATCACAGTGTAGTGAAAACCCATAGTGAACTGTCAACACACAACCTGGGAGAGGATCCGTGGCTACAGGAGCTGAGAGGGAGCATTAAATGATGCATTAGAAATTATTATTTGGCTCTTTCAGACCAGTGGGGCCCATACTCTTTGTTTATGATTGCACCATTAATTGCTGTGGGGTACCACATCCGCTCTTGTGTTAGCTTAATCAAGAATCAGGGATGATTGTCTGTGTATGTGTATATCAGTACAACAGGATACATGTTTGTAAGAATATAATGAATGCTAGTCCACTGAAATAATAGTAAAACGTTGTTATAAGAGGCTAAGCAGGTGTTATACAGCAGAAGGAAAGTGGGTGAAATTGAGTTCATGGTCAGCTAAAACCCAAATGAACAGACTGGGTTATAAATAGAATCTTTATAGAATAGGCATTACTGTGAAAGTGACGTTTTTCCTCAGATCTCCATGATTCAGTGTGGCTTAAGCCATACAGCAGATTCTTATTCCATGTGTTATATTCTAAAACTTTCGTGAACTATTTTGGTTCAGTTCTTTTGACTGGCAGTTTCTTGGGGAAATGTATCCTTATCAAATTAAAAGTAATGACATTTTTTTACATCATTCATTTAAAGATATTTAGACACAATCTTGGATAAAATGAGAATGATGTAAATACTTGTACTACTTTTTTAAAAATGTTTTAAATACTCTCATTCATTAAGTACACTCAATTCAGCTTTATGTTTACAAAAAACAATGAACAAGAATCTTAGATTATCTGTTTTCACTTTCCAAGTGAGTCTGGATGTGGACAATTGTGTCAAAATTAACACAAATTTGTATCAGTATTTTCGTAGCCACAGTTGAATCTGTCATTTACAGTAGAACCATATGTGTGAATATGTAGAGCAGTTGTTAATGTCAGTCTTTCTAAGACCGATGAGCTTGTTGGGTGTGTGGTCCTCTATGATCTACACTCAACACCTGTCTGGATGCCATATGGTTGCTTGTCTAACGAATGTTGGGTTCACACAGCGTGAGTTCCAAATGGAGCTACTATACAGAAAAAAACGGAATCACCGATCTGAATACATCTATTTCATCTGATGACTTAGCCTTGATCACATCGTTACGGCCTAAAAGACATTATGGAGCTATGGCAAGGCGGGCACTATCAGAGAGCCTTTGGAAATCGTCTTTTTCAGTGTTGTATCAACTCATCTCTCCCAAGTTTAGCTTCATGCTAGCTTACTGTTAAAGAACCAGATCTGGATGAGGGGGCGGATCCAGACTGGTCAGACTGGTCAGTTTTGCTTGTTTACAAATATGTTAGAGCTCTGGCAACACACTGAAGCTACTCTTTGTTCTTTCTGTATTTGTGCTGATGCTGCTGTTCAGAAAACTATATTTAGTTTGTCCGGTTAGTGAGGGCATTTCCTGCCTTGTAAAATAAGTGAACTTGTCGCTCAATCTGTTGACAGTCTTGTTACCTTGTCACCATGTCGTTCCCCCAGCTGTGGATAAAATGGCATGACTGATGCTCAGCAGAAAAAAATCTGGAGCACTATTTCTCACTGCTGACAGAGGCTCTATATCAAGTGCAGTCAGATTTATCTAGCTAAAGGCTGTTTTAAAGAGCAGGTTTTCAAGTTCTTCCATCATTTTCAAAGTGGATCTCAGCAAATCAATTTGAGTCAAAGCCATTATCAAAGTCTATGTGGAGAAAATGTGTTTGCTGTTAACATGTTCTCTGTGTTTGAGTGAGTTTTCTCTCAAGCTGAAGACATACTTGTCAAGTGAACTGGACTCAGCATTGCCTGAAAGTATAAAAGCAAAAGTTTTGTGATAACTAATTTGTTACAGAAATGTATCGTTGTGGAGGTAATGTCTTATATGCAACACACAGGGCAGATCAAACTAGTTGCATCAGAATTCTCAATCACTGGTGCTGATGGTTAGAGGTTGAAGTACTGAGAAGACTGGCCTAGTTGGTACCTTAGGGAGAACAGAAAGTGGAGCGCTGTGTCTGTATAGAACACCTGGCAGTCCGATTTGAGCATAACTTGCTCAGTAATTTTCTAAAATGAATCATTCATCTCAAAGTGGATGTTCTCATGCCATCTTTGTTCTACTTGTCCTACTTCTGATTAGGGCTGGGCAATTAAGTGAAAATGTATGTACAAATTGAAATAATCAGGATATTGATTTGAAGCTATATCAACCGGCCCTACTTCGGATGTAGCATGTGATGTTGAACTTTACATCCAGAGAGAAACGTATAAAGTAGAAAAAGGGTTGTTTACTTTATATTAGTATTGGTAAAGATGTGATGTATCTCTTTTGCAGCATTTACATGAAGTGAAGAAGTGCAATTAAGGATTTCTGCAGCTAACTATTCCACTGGTTATTCCTCTGTTGGATTTTGATTGAGGTAATTAACCGTTTACTGTTTCACCAATCAGAAAATAATGAAACATTTTCATCTAAGCTTTCCTGAATACAAGCCTACGTCTTCAGACCTCAGAAAATAAACAGTCAAAATCAGACATTTATTCAGTAAACAACAACATTTTGACAGATTAAGGGTTGACAACGTCTGGGTTGTCAATGGAATCTATGGTAGCAAAGTCAAGCTGACTACAGCTGACTTGCTCCTTGAATCCCATTAGTAGGTTAATATTTATTACCCAAAAGACACATTTATATCAGACTGTTCCTTTAAATATCCTCAACAACACAAGTTAATGTGTACACTTGTCTTTGCCTCCTCTCAAGCCAGATACACTTTCACCAAGCCAAGTCTCCAACACACTATACACACACACAAATAACATTGTGGCACTCGCTGAAGCAGAAATAATGCAGTGTATTGTGTGTGTGTGTGTGTGTGTGTGTGTGTGTGTGTGTGTGTGTGTGTGTGTGTGTGTGTGTGTGTGTGTGTGTGTGTGTGTGTGTGTGTGTGTGTGTGTGTGTGTGTGTGTGTGTGTGTGTGTGTGTGCGCACACATGAGTATATTTTATTGACCAGCAATGTTATGACTTGTGAATAATTGATGGGGGCAGTAAGAGAGGGGTCTGTTGTGTCTGCTGTCTGGCAGCACGAGGTGCAGAGTGTCTGTATGGAACAAGGGTCAGACATCATGTTCATTGTCACGTTCAATTTCAGCCTGGAGTCATGACCTTTAGGTATCACTGCCACACCATTCACTGTGTGTGTGTGACTGAATGTAAAGCCGATTCGTAGGCATTCATTTAAAGTGTCACTCATTGTTTCACTGATTTGCTGTGACTACGATCTGAAATCTGAATAAAGATTAAGTTGAAAACCATTCTCTGTTGTGCACAGGCTGATACATATGTGGAGTCCTCCAGCAGCTGTCTGCTGTGTATGTCACATGCCTGTGATATTTAGTCCTGGTCCCAGACTGCTGGTGAGATAAAACCCATGATGGCCTGTGTTCTCGCCCCTAATGGGAAATGCTTTCTGCCTGGAGGAAGAAAGGGAGAATCATTCTGTTGACACACTGAATATCATTGAAGGTCACCCTGGCCTTTGATTACTCAAGTACCTCTACCAGATGTACATTTATTGAATCTGACTTGTAAATGTTTGTTTTTTTAACACTATACATTATAGTTAGAAGCTTATCAACCGCATATACCCTCTGATTGCCAGTCCTAAGCCCCTTTTCCACGGCAGGGATGGAAACGAGACAGGGTGAATGCTTTAATTGAGCAGAGCTGAGAGAGCATCTCACCTTTTGCAGTACTTTACTAGCAATGGGAAAGGAGTCAGTCAGCTTCTTTCAGCTGGTTTCCCCTTATTTAAAAGACCTTTGTATATCTGCTAATTTGGGTGTTAAGTGGTAAGGGTTCTGTTCTGTATAAATAAACTTCTGATCCTGGTGCCCCATCTCTCAATATGTAATAACTATGTAGATTTTCAGTCATCCAGGTAATGGTATCTTAAGGAGTTGTTCAAGGCAATGGGACTCTTGGATGAGAGGGGAAATGTCTTCAAGAGACCCAAGCCAGTCTAGTCGACAACTCCTGAAGACTATTTTAGATCTGTCTTCCTCTTGCCTAAGTCTACTTTGAGATCATGATATCACATGATCTGCTCTACAAAGGGAGATATTATGTGTTTTTGTCACAGCCTATTTTCTTTGTTTGGATTGTTCCCCTTAAACAAGATGCCAACTGATTGAATATCAAAGTTTAAAGGAATGTGTTGACTCCTAATGTGAAGGATAGTCTATTTTGTTACATCGCTGAGCAAAACACAAATCCATCAACAGCTGTAGACTCTTGAGAAAACACAAGTGTGATGGCAGACATTTAGTCTGATGTTCCATTAAAACAAGTATGTAACTAACAATAGTTCATTATGTTGGGTAAGGGCTGGTAATACAGGGGAATTCCCACTAAGAATTTATCTCCACGGCGAAAACATCCGGGGGAAATATTTCAGCCTTTTATCACTTGAGCTCCGGGTGATGAGATGCTGGCCTGTAGTGATGACAGTGACGGAGTAATTCTTTTTTTTTGGCAACATTGGCGAAAAGGTCCTCATGGGACCTTGTGAGTTTTTTGTTGTTTTTTTTCCATTAATTTTAGGCACTTCCCTCTCTGTCTGAGAGCACAGTAGCTTGATGAGGTCAGCCCAATCTGTAGAATGAAATTGTTTAAAAAAAAGGTCCAGTTTACAAAGGCTGTTTATCCTCAGGCTTTTAAACCACTACAGAGAAGCAGCCACAATATCTAGATGTCATGTGATTGGTGTGTTGCTTTAATATCGCTCTTCTAGATGGGACTGGTTGACAAAGAAAGACAGTCAAATTTGTGTTTTTTGGAGAAACACATTATTCAATATGTGATACAATGTTTGATTTAATAATCTTATGCATTGTAGTACATTAGCAATGCAGAGGAGGAGTAATTGAATATATCGTCTTGATTTGATGACTAAACTGTTTCTAAGTGCATCCGTTGTGTACAACCACAAATTAAGTTGTTTCTGTTGCAATGTACAAGGTGGGGGTTGTTGCCGGAGCTTGTATGCATCTGCAATTTTCTCTGACAAGATTAAGGGTTATATTGTTCGGGTTGAGCCTGTCGGGGGTGAAACAAATCATTTCTGCTGACACTGCACTAAAAGGACTAATCTGAGGACCCCTCCTTCTGTTCGTCTATTCACTTTTAAAAAGCCAGATGTTGGCTGCATTTCTGACACCTTATTAAGCCCTCGGAGGCTCCCGGGATTGTAACATTATTATATGCGGACCATGACATGATGAGGCAGCCATGCTCGTATGGATTTAATTGCTATGTTTGTAGGACAGGGTTATATTGATTTTGTAAGGGAGAGGGCTGAGATGTCTCCAAATCTTAACAGAAATACAATCTGAAAGCTGAAGGGATGATTTATTTAATGCAGATGCTAAAACACATAGTAACCATGTCTCTATGTAAATTTCTTAACTGGGATTAAGCATAAATTCTTTAAGAATTTTTCCCATCGCTTATAAGAAAACACATGACGCCACCATGACTATGAGCATCAAAAGACATGAGCTATCTCATTTACGTCTCATCATCCTTAAGATCGCTCATATCACCTGTAAATTATGCACATGGTATACTCTAGGACATGAAAGAAAAGAAGGCACTAACAAGCATTTCCACAGTCCATTTTATTTGTGCACAACCTCACCCAGAGGACGTTTTTGCAAGAGGTGCGTTGGAGGTAGATGCCTGAGGGGGGAGTAAAGGGGTGTCTCGTGTTGGCTCTTTGTTCTCTAACGCTCAATGTTAGACCCCTAATCTGTCACCATCATGTACCCTGGGGAGATGAGTCGTGATAAATACATGGGAGGATTTGAGAGGACTCATGAGAGCTTCTTCATGATTTATAAATGAGTAGAGGGGGGGAGACACGCTATTAATAAAATAATTCTGGCCACAAACAGCTTTATGGTTCTTTTTATATGTAATTTGTTTATGGAAATATTTCTCTGTTTAGTTTTAGACTGTTGTAGATAACAGGCTTATTTTTTCACTATTTAATGATATGAAAGCAATTCCATAGCCTCTGTTTTTTAATGAATAATGTGGATATTGTTGCATGCAAAACAGGCTTGGAAAGGGGGTTTACAAAGAGCATCTAAAAAAAAATTATTTTAGCATTTCTAAATCACCAGATATGTGGTAACAAGATAAAACAAACTTAAACATACTGTAGAAGATGAAATTCTTCTTACTTTACGTGTCTTTTGAGGATGTTTGACAGCCGAGCACTTCATGTAGTATCATTAGAAAACCACTGATGCAGGAGACAGAGATAAAGAGTGTCATTGATTTGACTCTAAATTGTAACATTTCCCCGATATCGTCTAGTCCGTCAGTATCCACTTCATTGAAAGGGTTGCCGTTCCCAGTCTTTGCTGGGTGTTGCTTTTCCTCGCCTCTAGTTGTAATTAAAACTGTGATCAGGAGTCATTTCTTCGACCATGTGGTGTTTGAGGACTGGGTCAATGGGAAGAGGCCTTTCCCTTTCATTATTGCTTAGAGCAGACAAGGCCCGGACTAATTAAGGAACATTTTCAGATTCAGCTGACTGGCTCCTTCATACCAATCCACAGAGACACACTTTTGGAGGAAATTCAGCAGCAAGTTCTTTCAAATTGTGTGCGGTGTTTATGCTTTTAGAAAAATATATCTGCAGTTTAAAAAGCCTGAGTAAATAAATATGCAGATGATCTTATTCAGGGTGTTATTTGGAAAACAGGAGTAGTCACTCTTGTTGGAAAAAAGCTGCCTCCAGTAGAATTGGAACAGTATACCAGTGTTAAGATGCATGCAATAATAACAATAATTATGATTATTAAATAATTTGTAATGTGTTGAAACTGTTTTGCTGCTGAGACTTGTTTTCTTTAACTATAGGAAGCAGAACTATTGAATTGCAGTGTATGTAACTTGTTCATTTAGTTTCCATTATGTATTATCCTTTTTTCCATCCAGCGTAATGTTTTTCTCTTTCCTGGGAATGTCGGAGGAAAACTGGCCAACAGCTAAACCAGCGTAAACAATAGTTTTCATATTTCTGAAGTCCCAATCTACATAAGGTATCATTAGTGGTGTTCTGATGTATTGCTTTAGCAGACGATCTTCATGGTGATAAAATTGGCTTATGTTGAAATGATGTTGCACACCAATGTTAGATTCTAGCTTTTATACTGCTACTTTAACTATCATGTCACACAGACTTAACAAAGGCAAACCATGTGTTTGTGTGCTATGTGCATGTCTGTGCCTTTGTATTGCTGTCTCCTCAGAGGCTAATACTCTAGTGGGGGATTTCTAGCTGCTAGCTAAAAATGCTGATGTTGGTGTTTCTGTGAAACCAGACTGAAGATATTTCCATACGCTGTACAAAAGCTCACATAGACCTCAGACAAAGGATAATCTGGTTGTGTGACCTCATGAATATGTATGAACAAGCCTCCAAACATTTAATGAATTATCAAAATTTCCATGTCAGAAATGAAACAAAAATGATTCTGCTCTTTACCCCTCTATTCAGCCATTTTCAGGGTTCTTCTAAAAAAAAATTCAGCAGTTTTGTAGCTGTTGCTTATATATTCATAACATTGCAGTGGTGAACACCGTGATGCAACTCATCTGACATTCACTGTGATTTGGTGAATCACAAACAGGATAAATAGATGTTTTTGGTAGGATAATAGGAATGACTTAAATATAAAACACTGAAGTTAAGTCTACTTGCACTTTCTGACAAAACAAACCCTTGAAACTGAGAACAGATAAATCTTATGCTAGTGTGTACGCAAGATTTTTATATCATTTGATTCATTAAAGGCATAGCTCACCATTATCTATTAGCCACAATGCCAATGGAGGGGTGGGTGAAGGGGTTGAGTCCACAAAACACTTTAGAAGTTTCAGGGGTAAACAGTGTTTCAGCCAAATTGATCTCTTTCTCAGACGTAATAAAACAACAGAAAAAAACACAACATGCCTACATACTGCAGGTGTGGTGTCATCCAAGTGTCTGCAAGCCCCGACATTCTTATTCGACTCGAAACAACGTAATTTTCACTGTTTTTCAAGCAGCTTGTCTCTAAGTAAGACACAGACTTTGTACCTGTGTTAACTCTCGACTTTATCAGGCTGCCGATAAGATGCCCACAAAGCGGATGAATCTCAGAAAACCCTTCAGACATCTAATTTAGGTCCTCAGAGGCATATAAAACAGCTACTGACCCAGATAGTCATGAGACATTTTAGACTGCTCTCTTTACAAAGATCAGATTTGTCAGTATCAGCTTGCCATACTTCAAGAAATAGAACATAATTTGAAACAAAACACTGTTACTGCTAAAATTTTTCAAAAACTGAGGTTGTTTTGCTTGTCTATAAATCTTTGTTTTATGATAATTGAGATTGGATGAAGTCATTGCTGAGGATGTTTGTACATTCAAGGTCATTAACATATGCTGGTCCAGGAACCACCTGCTGTGTAGCCCAACAGCCATGTGATTCTAGAATAATTTGTCCTTGTGTGGGCCCACTTTGACTTTGAAGTCCAATCTGACCATTGACCTTATTCTGAACAAGACATTATCCAGATAATGATGTGTACACGAGTGACTAATAAAACATTCCACCCATATTCTCATTTCACAGAGCTTAGTCTGATAATGGCTCATGCAAACTACATCATACGTCTTATGTTTCCGCAACCTTTTTGAAAATAATGCCTTTTGTCACCATTTAAACGTAGCTAGTGTTGGGTTCAATAATTATCGTTCACCTGTACAAAGCTTCTAAACAGGAAATTCATGACATTACATTATTACATTTAATTTAATTTAGCTGAAGCTTTTATCCAAAGTGACTTACAATAAGTGCATTCGACCATGAGGGTACAAACCCAGAGCAACAAGAATCAAGAAAGTACAATTTTCTTCAAGAAAGCTTAACTACAAAGTAGTATAAGTAAGAGGTTACCAAGGTAAGAACTTGATTGGGAGACGGAGCGAAAGAGGAAGGGAACAAAGATGAAGTTGATTGAAATGTAGTTACAGAAGGTGGATTTGAAAATGAGAAGCGTACGTCATCTATCTTTTTTGTAAAGTAGTTGACATAGTGGCTTGATAGAAGGGTGGAAGGAGGAGGGTGACTGGGAGGGTCAAGCGTCGGAAAAAGATGGAGAACAGCTTTTGGGGTTTGAAAATGAGGATGGAATTCTAGTTTGGTAAAAAGAGCTTTTGGCTGTAGAAGAGGAGGCAGAGAAAGAGGCGAGAAGAGATTGAAAAGTGAGCAGGTCATCGGGGTAAATTAATTATGTGTCAGACAACAACGAAGCTGGGGAGGACTTGCCGTCCTGTCATGACGTAAGAGGACAGAGACAATCAAGAGAGGAGGACAGAGGGAGCAATGTTCCGACGGACAGGTTCAGAGTTTGTTGATGTGGTAGGGTTGTCAGTTTGTGATAGTGGGAGAGAGTAAGAGATAAAGAGGTGGTCAGAGACATGAAGTGGGGTTACAGTAAGGTTAGAAGTAGAGCAGTTTCTGGTGAAAATTTAATATCAGTGTAGGTGAAAAAAATGTGTGTTTGACAAGCTGGTTTGCAGCCCTTAAAGCAAACTATGATTTGTGATCATTTGAAAAGCCCACTTTGATTCACATCCTCTTCTAAGGAAGGAAAAGCAGAGAAGGGTGTTTTGACGAAAGCTGACCCAGATGTCTTAGGGGCTTTTCAATGCACAAAAAATATATTACACCCACCACCACTGCTTTTATCAACTGCAGGGGCACAAGAGCTCTCACAGCAGGATTACTCAGAGTGGACGGTGAATGGGTAATTTTGGATTTTTGTTTTGTTCATTTAAGTTATTGCGTAATCACTACTTACTGCCTCCATATATGATATAGTATATTCCGTATCAATAATTCACAATTTGGGGTTCAGTATCCCGTAAAAGATATTTTGGAATCAAAATAACTTATTTTATTACTATGTATTATATTTTCAGCTTTACAATCAAATCAAATCATTACATTTTCATGATGATATTGACAAAAATTAATTCAAAATCCTAAAAAGTTAATAATCCATGGTGCATATAAGTTTTGTCTAGACCCTGCAGGCTGCAGACAGTATCAGTATAGGTGTCAGTATAGTGTGTTTGTGTTTGTGTGTCTGTGTGTGTTTTATCCATGCGCGTGTGTATGTGTGTGTGTGTATTATAATCTGCTTGTCACCGCAATTATTGCAGACAGATTCAAACAGAGCATTGGAATATGGCTCCATTAGGCCCATCTGCCCTGCCCAAGGCTCTGGCTCCTCTGACAGACGTTTGTATGGAGACCCCTGCCCTCCTGCTACTGAGTTACATCTGCCTTGCTCACTGAGCCAGACCCATGTGAGAACAGCACCACTGAGAGAGAAGGAGCACATGTCTGAATGCTAATACACTGGCCTTGAGTAGACCTCACCACCTGCAGCTCTTTTCTGTGGCAGCAGGGTTGGCTTTAGTTTACAAGGAGCCAGCATTACCTCATGCTTCAGGGAAAGCTTCCGGTGTTTCGGTATGATTCACGGGGAACAATTACAAGAAATGGATGGACTCCAAGATCATTAGAATCAGAATGGAAGAAGGCAGAGGCTAAGTTCATTCTGGCAGGCCTTCGTCTAATGTGAAAGATTTGGCTTTAGTATCGCCTTCCTGAGAGGAGGACTGATTCACTGGGACCGGCAGACTCATATGACTGATGGCAAAGTAACACTCAAAGACAAAAAGGTTCATCTTAGAGCTGAGCCCAAAGTACCCCACCTTGAGTTCTGAAAGAGTTGCCCTTTTTATGTTGAGGAAAGACAAGAAAAATGCCGCCAAAACAATTCCTTGGGAAATCTGTGTGTGTCGTAATGGCTGCATGAACTGTAGCGGTAATTACCAGAATTAATGGATCTCGATGAAAAAAAAAAAAAAAAAATCTGGATCTAGGAAAGTCAGCAGATCATTATATGTATAACGGGTAGAAATAGAGAAACAGCCTCTGTATCCACAGCCACAACAATTTAAATATACAATTCCTGCTCCTATTTTCCTGGACCATTCCTTCAGCTTTCGAGTTCAATGCATTTTTTTGTGTCTCTTTTGAGTGATTGCTACTTGCTCTGAGTGATGCTTAAATATGATGTGATATTGTTAGGAGAAGGAGTAAATAGTTTTGTCGCTATTCATGTGTCTAATATGTACCATGTTCACATGAAAGAATCATAGCATTTAACTGGAATTTTGACTGAGAGCTAATACTGGCAATTCCGTGCAACAAATAAATCTAGCCAAGATAGTTCAATAAGCAGTTTCCATCTGTCCCTGGAAAATGCATTCATCGTGAACAAATAGCAAATAGTCTGTTCATGAAGTGCTGTTCACAGGATTTTATGACAAGCTTTTGTTTGCAGTTTTTCAGTGTACCCCAATACATCATGTAATGAGGGTGAGAAGAGTAAGTCCTGCAGACTGTCTGCCTGTTATAGGGTTGTGTGTGTGTCTGTGTGTGTGTGTGTGTTTGAGTGTGTGAGTGAGTGATGAGTGAGTGTTATCCTTAGCAGAAAAAGCTGCTTAAAAGGCCCTTGTGTTTTGCCAGTTGTATGCTTTTAATTTGTAGCAGCAGCAGGTGGATGATCCACTCACATCAGCAGGAAGTTAATATAATGTGTGAAGAGTGAGGCTGATATCAATGAGACAGAATTGCACTATATTATATGTTTGTGTAGTTTTTTTTTCATCCCAAGTTTGGGACTCCACTACTACCAATAAAGGAAAACACGTAGAAGGATAATTGCTATTTAAAATACATTAAATTCTATTTCAGAAGAAACTTCAACCAAATAGTATCAACTATATTTCAATCGTGTGAAAATCTCAAGGATAAGTCGTGTCTGTTGATGTCACAGGGTCAGTAGTTTCCTTATCAAATGTTTAAGGTGCAGCTATTGTTAACCAGAATAAAAGGACAACATTTTGTGTGGCAGTATTGTAGCTGGTGCCAAGCTGTGCTTGAAGAGAGCAATCACATTGAATGACAATGTACCTGCTTACTCAGCACCTGCATCGATTATAAGTGTGTCGTCCATGAAAAAGAAGCATCTTTTATTGCATGCAGTGTCAAATAGTAATTAAATCTTTAAGATATTTACAACAAATTTAGAGAGTATTGGCAAATTACTAAAGCATGTGTTTATTATCACCATGTTATATTGCATTTGAAGTAGTTTTCGTCTAATTCTGCCAACTTGATGGAAGTTTGTGCAGATTGCGTCTTTTTGCACATAATTTATTTATTCATGCTACTATATTTTGGTATTTTTTTTCTGTTAGGGTCTTTCCTCAGTAGAACAGGTGTTCCTAATTTCATTCATATTGTGTCTGCTGCTCTGCATGGTTTTACCCTTAGACCATATGGTAGTTCTGGCACCAGTTAAGGACCCGCTAAGTAGACACTCTGGATGTCCCCTGTCACCATCATAATACTACTGAAAGATAAACACACGGGAGCCTCAGCTGCTGGTTCAGTAAACAGCTGGTCATTAGCGTTGACTTAAAACACAGGTACAGGGGCATTAAAGACCCTCCAGAGAGCCAACAGATCACCCATCTTCTGCAGTCGCCAAGACAACATAATCTCACAAGATGATGGTTACATTTATTTTTTGGACTGCGCCATATCATCAGGATGTTTAATATGACATTAGTCTTTGTGTAGTTAGAAGAGTGATTATATGGCAAAGGGATATTTCAGGTTAGTAAAAAGGTTCCAAACAGCAAAGACATCTAAACAGGTTTACTAGTGTGTCACATCTGTGTGCAGATTGACCTGTCACATATATTTAGCCATACCAGCCACAGTGGGCCCAGGTGACTGTTTTGTCTGGTGTGTTTTAGTCTGAGGGCAGAACCATCCCCTCACCTCCAGCTTATCTGTTCCCCTGTCTGTCTGTCCATCTGCTCTCTCTTCAATCCATGTGTGCCAGGTCTTCTCTCAACCTGTCCCCTCGTGGCTCAGAGCTCATTTAGAGCATCCCTGACACAGAGGCACTGAGGCACAGCAGCATCACCCCTTCCAGCCATCCTCCACATGGACGATTAGCACCAATGACAGTCCTGATCAGCACATTGACTATCTGCCATGCTGGCTGCTGCTTTGTTCAGCTGTCCCTTCACAATAAAAAAACAACGTAACAAGATTATTACTCCATCACTACTACACATAAATCCAATCGCAATGTAGCTTCATGTGGAGTTCCACTCTGGCGAACTTGGACCATCGATATTCATTTCACATTTGCATATGTGTGACCAGGGTACAACTGTTATGACAGTATGGTGCCAGAATGTTCTAAATGCCATAACACAATTAAGTCTATAAAACAACAGAACAATTCAAAAAGGAATAGTCTATTCTGATTTATCTGTGTGATTTGGTTCCTATCTTCCCCTCTCTTCCTCTCTCCATAGTGCGACGTGCGAGCAGAGCTGTTCCTCTCTTTATGCTGAGTTATTGTGGAGTAATAGGTGTTCAGAGCTGCTGGTGGACTAATTGAGTTGGTCTAATGAAAAGTATTTTCAGTGTGCTGTCATCTGTCAGCCACAATTAGTTGCCATTACAAGTAGTGGCTATGTGAACACATGCTGACAAGCAGGGCTTTTGATGCGGCCGACAGATGGGACATGATTGAAGCAATGTTGTAGAGATACAAATCAATCCCTGTTTCACTGTTAAAGTGTATGTGGGTTTTTGTTTATTATGCAAAGCAAAAAAGAAGTAGTCAGTTAACTGAATATGTTGTGGTTGTGCTCCTCTTTCAGAATGGCACTGACTACGGGTTCCTGGTTCGTCAGAACTCTGAACTCCTGCGAGCCCTTGATGAGCTGGAAAAGACTTGCTCCACGCTGAGGGAGGAAAATTGCCTGCTGGTAAGACTAAAAATAACAGTTAGTCTTGACACAAAGCTTCCTAGAAAGTAGGCCAGGTGCAAAGACACGTTGAATACAACATCTTTATGAGCATTGTGTCTGTTAGGAACTGTAACTTGATATCTGTCGTTATTTCACATTTATTCAGTTTATAAAAGTCTGCATGTTTTCCTTTCCTCGTCTGTCCTCTGAAATCCCCCCCATGCAGGTGACACAGGCATATATAAAACCCTAAGATAAGATCAAATAAAATGATTGAACGAGGAAATAAACTGTATTTGTGTATATATACACATATAAGTAAATTGGTCAAATAAATTGGTAAAATTCACAATAAGAGGGATAACATGAAACTATGACTTTTGTAGTTAAATTTCATATAAAATGTCCATGTTACTTGATATTTAATTTTTGGCTCAATGCAAATCGTCACATTTAATCAAGTGTTCGCTATCATGTTGAGTAAATGTGAATAAAAATAACTAAATTGTGTGTTTAATGTATATATTTATATCTAAATTTAACTTTAATTAATTAAATCCCCACAGAATGGGACTATAGACAGAAAAAGACAACTGCATCAGAGACAAAATATCACATAAAAAAATTCAACGATTCAGATAATCTTTAAAATACTGAAATATCGTATCACAAACCCAACGCCCTGCCAGGAAGTGTTTCTGACTCCCTGTTGAACAACGACTCCTCAATAACATTTGCAGCGCCCGTTTTGTTGTGCATTGCTGTGTTACTATTTGCTGCTGGCATTGTCTGATGATGAGTTTTGTTTCCCTTGTGTTTAGCGAAAGAGCAGCGCCCCAGAGACCGAGGAGAAGGTCAGGCGGCTGAGGAGAAAGAACACAGAGCTCGCTGTTCTCGCTAAGAGGCTGGAAGAAAGAGCTCGGAAACTGCAGGAGGCAAACCTCAGAGTGGTATAACACACACAAAAAAAGCTTCAAACTATTTCACACTGAACTGCCAGGCCTATTTGTCTGCACTCTGACCCAAATGCTGGGAGTGATTCATTATCAAGCAAGCCATCCAAATCACCACATCATCATAATGTCCGGTAATGAGTTGAATGGAATAGTTGAGCATGTGATGAATGGGAGCCTTGTTGAAAAATACCAGAACCCTGCTGAATAATTTAATGCATCACTAGAACGGTCACAAGAACTCAATAGTAAGTTAAAAAATATCTTACAAAAGAGATGCAACAAAGACAAAAAAGATTATATAAAGCAGAACAAAAAACAAACACTATTATAAGCAGTTTAAAACATTTACATTCTTCATAAAACCATGTGGACATGTATTTCTAATTGTGTTATGGTTGACCTGTTTTGCAGCATTGCTCTCTAGTTAGGTATCATCTTACAACATATCATGAGGGCCACTCAAACGGAAATAAAACCCTGGGATTGTGAGAATGTAGTTGTAGTTTTATGGGAATAAAGTCGTGGTTTTCAAAGAATAAAGTCAGAATTTTAGGAGACCTAACTTATGTCGTGTTAGAGGGAGAATATCCGTTGATCACCACGTGCCTGTGTTGAAATAAGGAATGTGGAGCATCTTGTTTAGTTATACTTGAGTATAGTTATCTTAAGTCCTCAAGTACATCAGCACCACATCATCACACGTATGAGACACTATTCTGAGGAAAGAACCATACATTGTGATCAAATCTAATCCAATACAAATGTATTGTTACTGTTCTAATGAATAGCTGTGTGATAAACACTTTTTATATTTATATATATTGTAGTATGTTATATGTATATCTACAGTACAGCAGTCATCTCAAGGGCCATCTCTCTCTGTCCCGACTGTTTAGGTCACAGGCGGATGTATACAGATTTTTTAGAAACTGAGTTAGTTTGCCTCAGTTATTGTTTGAAGCCTCAGTGAAACTTCCCCTCTGGTGTCCTCCCTGCTGATTAGTACATTCAGTATGTTTCCTTCTTGCACTTGTACAGGTGAACTCCCCGTCAATGATGAGACCCGGGTCAGTGGAGCAGTACAAGAGGGCGTTTGCCCGTCAGCGAGCTCGTGACCTCGCCCAGCACGCTGATGCACTACTGTCTAAGGATAAAGAGATTGCTGCCCTGCAGCAGGAGTGCAGAGAGCTGGAGGCACGACTGGGCACCACCAAGGTATTCCAACACTTCCCCATTAACTACTTACTCAGCAAACATTGAGATGTGGTTATGAATTAGAACCTGAGCTCAGTCTGGAATTAAAGATGACTCAGGTTAAGATCACATAAAATAATTGAACATCACTGATTTTTAGAGTTTTGCTCTGCTGTGCCACACATTAACTTATTCCTCTATTGACTATCCCTGCCAAAGGCTCATTATGCCACAAGCTCGCCCTCTGCTGGACAACATGGGCACTGCTCATCCTTACTACCTCCTAAACCCGTATTACAAAGGCTGCGTCACTGCTGATGTCTCGATGACAGTGCAGGAATAGGCTGCCTTTCTAAATGCCTGTTTTTAATTACTGGTACAGTGACTTAACAGCTCATACTTTGAACATGTGCTGTGTTAAACAGTGAAAGGTCTTACTCTATGAGCTGAGCATTGATTTGATTAGAATGACTGTGCTAAATCTCTAATGCAACCAAAACACATTTCATTCATTATGTCACAAGGGTGACAGTGAGGAAGGGTAAAGCACGCAAGATTAATTTAAAATCAAGAAGATGGAAAATTAAACAAGGTCAGTTAAAAAAAATACAATTAGATCACAATGCAATGATTTGAGATTGCTTTATATCTTTATTTGAGATTAACTTCCTTTGAATCAGTTTAGTAGTTTGAGATACAGACACTGTTGTAAAACAAAAATTAAAATAACATGTATGGCTGTCTCTAATGCATGTCTATATGTCTGTTCAGGACTCCCCGGTTCCATCTGGCAGACTGGAATTTGAGAGGCTTCTTAGAGAGTCTCAGAGGGAGGTGCTGCGGCTCCAAAGGCAATTGTCCGTCACATCTTCCACACAGCAACACAGCCACAGTCCCGACCCCAGCGGCCTGGAGAAGTGTGAAGAAACAGAGGAAGAGGAGGAGGTGGAGGAGAAGGTAAAGTCACCCCCCCACCCTCATATCAAAGCACAGCCCAACTCTACACTGACTTCTGTTGGACTCAAAACTTTGTCCAAGCCCACTAAAACTTCAGTTTAACTGTAATCTAAAACTGACATCCAAAGAGTAAAACTCTATCATAGTTTCTTTGTACTGAAGATTGGTTTAAAAGATAAAAAGCTCAAAATGATCCAGACATTTTTACCTAAACCAGTGTAAGGCTCTTAAAGGCGTTTCTGGAAAGCTGGTGGGCTGATACTTCTGTGTGATTACAAACATGCACGGATAAGGAGATCATGTATTTACACCAAGGAGCATTGATGGTGGTGCTATTACTGTTAAATTGGGTTTATACTTTTTGTTGCTTATCTAAAAAAAAAAAATTCTGATTGCTGTTATACAGTGTTATATAATGGCTTGTCGTTGGACCTGATACTAATCTGCCACAAGCCATAATGAGATGATTCCCTGTCTTGAACTTGGGCCTGATCAAAGATACCAAAGTCACACACTCTGATCCTCTCTGCATGTATTACTGATCTGCTCGGTATTCAGTTCTTAGAACCAGTTCTTCACCGACGCTCAGAGATGTATGTCACTGGCAAAAATGTTTAATGTGCACATACTGGATACAGTGTCACATATATATAAATATGTAAATTAATAATTAATAATAATTTAGTTAGGCTCATATTTGTTATAATGGAGAAATATGGACAATATATTTTTACTGGTGTCCTTTGATTTTAAAGAATAATTTTTTTGAATTATTGTCAGTTTATATGATTATAAAGGCAAACATCCATTATATTTATGTAAAATTCGGCTTTGCCTGCGAAAGGAGTAAAATGATATTCCTGCTGAGCTCAAATGAGAACGTCGATTGTGGTAATCTCTCGTTTGTGGGACGAACACACGCACTGCCAGTGACACGCGCACACCCAGAAAGGGGCCATGTTGTGTGAACTCTAATCCCCTCTAACAACAGAATGGTACAGTCCAGTAATCCGCTCTCTGTTGCTGTGGCAGCGGTGAGAGGGTTTTGGGTGGTAGGTAAGACTCCAGCCGCACTAAAGACTTTTCTATCTCGCCCTGCTCTGGATAACTAGCAGGCCGAGGGAAGCCTTGACGTTGCCACAGATCACACGAAAGGGGTAGGTCGTCCTTTATGGTTTCATTATCTCTGTGTCTACGTATCTCTGGTCCTGTGCAGTTCTCCTTGGCTAACTTCATATGGGTCTGCTTGGATGTGAGAATAAAGCTGTGCAGGACTCAAACTTGTGACTTGGCACTGGAAACAAATCAGTGTCATGACAAATCTGGGGTGTGAAGGAATGGGCACCAAGCTACGGGAGCTGTATTTGTGTTATATGATTCAACCGGCAGCTCGCTCTGAAAGATTATCAGTATTTTACATGCAGCCCTTCAGTGCAGCGAAGGAGATTTTCATCAAGGTCTTATGGCTGCTTTTTTTAAATTAAATTCAGTTAAAGTAAATCTAAGCTTGTGTGTGATGACACGGCCACTTTCTTACACATTAGAGAGATGGCACACATATGAGGCCTGGTCAAGGACAGCCAGTCAGTTTTCTATCCTCAGTCATATTTTGGAGCGTCCAGATGTAGAATTTGGACAAACCGACTTAGCGACAGACAGGGTGGTACAGCGTTTGATTGGCGGACATTGATATGCTTCGTATTAAAAAGAAAATCAACGGCCAGGCCAATCCATTAAGGTGCTTTTAAAAGAAGTGATCCAGTTACCCGTTTCAGTAGTCTGCAGGGATTATACCAATGTGCTTATGGTGTTCAGGGCCTGCTGCATGGGATCTGACCCTGCTTTAGTATGCATGGGCCCAGGGAGTACTTGATCCTTTAGTATATATGGACCACGTCAGTGTGAAGTGTCCACAATTGCTCCTGACTGTGTGAAGTAGTGTGCAAGTAGGGGTGAGCCTCTAAACATGGACCTCATCCGACAAACCACACATCATGACCTCAGCAGTAGGATAACCTGAAGACATGGCTGCATTCTTTATCAGGTCATTTATGTATAATGATGCATATGACTGTCATTACTCAATATTTATAATATCTACGACTATAATTCAATTTTAATGCATCCAAAATTAACAACTGTTAATGTTTATTACTGAACCTGGTTGCAGACAATCACATTTTGCAAATTCTAATGAATAAGGTTTCTATTATAAATGACTTTACATTCTCAAAGACCACAATGGTAGATATATATATAATTATTGTTTCTGAGTTTTCCGAGGTTAAACAAGTACTGCTGTTTTCAGTTTTTAAATTAGGAATTTTTGTCCTATCATTAATTACATAGTCAAGCCAAAGGACATAAAGTAAGATACGTTCACCAGGTATAGTCTGTAAAATGTTACTGAAAGGCTGCACAGAAAAAAGCCAGGGGATGTGGGGACAATTCCAAAATAATATTTCATGCTAGAACTGTTTATAAGTAACTATAAATAACTAATAAATAACTACAGTTATACTCTCTGACTTTAAACTCAGTGCTTGATTGCATACTAAACGGGGAGAACGCTCATATGTACTCTATGAATTCCATGTTCAAGTTTAAGGTCAACTTAAGGTAACAGATGATAGATTGCATTTTTTTTATTAATGCAAAAAACAAAAACAAATGCATGTCAGTATGTTGTGTTCATCTCTGTGTCATTATTACCTTATCAAAGCCAGTATCAACATATTTCAATTTAAGCTAATGCTAACTGTAGCATCCCTGAATATAAACATTTACTTCCTGGTTATAATTCATTTTTATTAAAAGACCAAAATGGACACAATAAATCTATACATGTACCAAGCAGCTTTATACTCACTCCCATATTTGTTAAAATGAGGCTTTATCTTGATGCACTTATTGCTTAGAAATTTGTAATTTTCATCTTTTGACAGTTGTGACCAGTCTAGCCCAAAACAAGTACAACATTTTCATTAAATCAATTTATTGTCTATTTTAAATATACTTCATATAAAAATACAATGGTCAATAGTTTCCTCCTGAGGCTGAGTGAAGCTTTGGGTACTTTGGGTATAGATATGTATAAACATTATATTGTAGTACTGCTATGTCATGATTCACCCTTTCATCTTCATCATAACATGGTACATTCTTAAATTCTTCCTTCCTTGGTCAAGGTTCATATAATCCTCTGAAAAGATTCTTCTGTTTGCAGGATCAATTTAGATTTATATAGTTTTAAAGAAGAATCTGTGATTGTACGTGGCCAATCATCAGTGGAAAGATTCTATATTGCCTCTTAGACACAAATTTAAACCATTAAAAATATTTAAAAATATTTAGTTGCAATTACATAAAGTGCTTCCATGTCTTGATTTAGTTTTCCAATTATAAAATAATCCCCTCCTGTATATGAGGTATAAGATATATTGTTTGAATGTTTTGAAGTATTAACATTCAGCTGAGCTACACATCAGAATAGAATCTCAAACATTGACTGCAAATGATTCTTAATAGCTTTAAGCCCTGGTCTAATTCTCTCTATGACAGTCCCTTTAGTCCTCATAACATCATATAAATGAAGCATTATGTAATATTCCCCCTCGTGCTTATTCGTCAAAACCATGTTAGAATTATATCACACGTTGCCTTAACCCTGATTATATCTGTTCATCATTGTGAGCTCCCTTTACAAAAAGGATTGCTCTTTTTTAAAGGATTTGACCTGCAGGCTGATGTATGACATACTGATTTTAAAATATTACCACTGGTTAGTTAGTCCCACTAAACTATCTCAATCTCAAAACAATTTTATTACTACGTTGATATGTTTAATTTTGATTCGATTCATGGTGAAAGTTGGCTCTAAACTCCAAAGAAGGAGTAAAGCAAAGTAGTGAAGTAATCATTAAAACGATGGGGTTTGTTAAAATTGACTTATGGGATCTTAGCTGACTAATGGGTCACTCCCACCTCGCTGCATGGCTGCCAGATTGTAGCAACTAACTCCACCCGCTTAAACCAGCCCAGTGGACTAGTATGAAGAGCTATAAGCTAATTAGGAATCACAAGAACGGCGACTGTTTAACAACTAACCAAATGACTAACCAAAGACACTTTGTAAAGATGCTTGGATCACGAAATGGGATGATGCCATTCTTTATGTTTGACCACAAAAAGGAATCAGGAACAGGAAGACACAAAAGCAAAGCACTAGTTTAAGGTACTCATTCCTGTGTGCTGTTTTTGTAAAGGGGCCTCCTGCTGGCCTTTCGTCACCACTACTCACACCATCTGGTCCCCTATCCAAAAGATAAACAAGGGATGGCCTCGCTTAACTTCACAGGCGTGCCACAGAATCTGTGCTAAACAGTCAAAATGAGTTATTTAACTCTGTTAAGGTTGTCTATCATCTACTGTGAACATACTATTTAAGAACAACCCTAAACCTGTCATTGATGTGAGCTGCGACGCATGTGTAAAGAAGAAGAACATTAATCTCCTGCACATTCAACACACAGGCACTTAACAGGCTTTTAACTGTGATGCAGGAAAACTGAACAGAATTTATTTAATCTTTGCAGGTAGTTGATCACATACACGTATAAATTGATCTTTGGTGGTATATGGCTGTTTTGCGGTATCCCTTTGTCATTGCAGAATAGAAATCTTCTCTGTTCATTGTTGTGACTATACCTAACTGTTAGGTGTACAGTAATGTGCCTTGTAGTGATTAAAATGTAAAGGAAAGTAGAGTGTTAAGTTGAGATCCCCTCTGCAGCACGTGGCACAGTGCTTTTGATCCTGTTATTGGGTCATGGCCTTGGCTGCACTAGCACAGTTCTACTCCGAGCATAAGTAGGTTTGCTCTAAAATTAGATACTGATTCCGACTCTTAACCCCCCAGCAATGTCAGCCTGTCCCCCACCTGCATCCCAGTTCGACCAGTGATACAAGTTGTGAAGATGAATGTGTAGCTGTAATTGATTAAAAAACATACTCTGAAACATTTGAGTCACTAACACGCAACCTAATTAGCAAGGACAAGTTCCTGCTAATGAGTTCCAGTCATGTTGCAGGCTACAGGGATTTCCCCTGGATTATTCATTGATTGTAGTTGGACCACTGGGAAGGGGGCGTGCCGCTAATCCCTCACTCGCAGCAGGGGGTTATCTTTAGTGTCTAAACATTACATCACACACTTGCTCCCTGCTTTACGATCAGAGCAGAAGCTTTATATTAAGACTACCTTGAAACTTGACTTTTTTTAAATAATCTCTGTAAATATAAAGTGACTGACTGAAAAGGTCTTCCTTTCCCTGTCAGGTTGGAGGAGGAGCCCCGTTTGTGGCATTAGATGAAGCTCCATCCAGGTGTGAGAAGACTCCCGGAGAGGAGGAGGAGTTGGGGCTGCGAGTGACGCCCAGACCGGGCCACTGCCCGAACCCCTCTGGTCAGGAGGATTACACAGAGGAGCAGCGCCTACAGTTTCTGGTGAGAGCACTGTGCTGTGCTAAACTTCAAAATACTCCAGACCTGTAGAGGAACATTCAGAGTACAATCATGCAGTGATTTCCACTGCTTAAATGCCATTTTTTATTATTTTGGAGTTTTCAAACTGGAGCTTTCCTCCAAACAGTCATTCATATGAGTCGTAGACGTCTCTGAGAAGCACTAATGGCACATTATGCCTAACTGAAGGGACAGGACTTTGCTCTCCACTCTGCATTTTCATGTGAAATTGCAGCCTGAATTTCTGTGCTGTGGCTGAACTGACTGCCACTAAAGGAAAAACCAGGGTCAGATTTGTTATGTAATGCAGGGATTATTTTGATCTTGTCCCTTGGAAACAGAAGAATAGCACATTGGCCTCACTGATTCTACAAGTTGGTCTCGTGGCTTAAATAGACCACAGTCTCTCTGAGCTATGCAAAATGGAGATTACAGACATAAATAGATGTTGTTTTGTTTATTGTTTGAGCATCAATAATGGACATCAGCTGTAAACAACTTACAGTACAAGCAGAATTGACTATAAAGTAGAAATGTTGTCATTAACAGGATGTGTTTCATTATCATTTTTGTGTGTTTGTAATTCACAAGAACACGGAAAGCTTAATTCACCATCATTTGAGGATTTCATGACTCACTGTTCTCCTACTAAAAGCTGGTTGCAGATTTTTCCAGCAGTGTAGAAAATGTCACCACTCATTGTGTCAATACAACGCTGTATATTGCTTAAGGCAGTGATGTTTCTGATGGCTTTGGTGCCTGATGGTTTCTATGGTTTCTCATGGCTAAAAATCTTTGGTTTGTTAATAAGATCTCAAATTTACATCATAGATTAACTGTTTATCATTCCTCGAGTATGACTGAGTCATGGAGAAAAGTGGGATCTCAGACAATGGGATTTCTTAGATGAGTTTAATGAGATACAATACAGAACAAAGCCCATCAGCTGAAAAAACCCTGAGCTGAAATTAGCCCACAAAGCATTCAAGTAATATTTTTAGCTGCTGGGGTTGGTTGGCTCAGTTCAGACTGAAATATCTCAACAATGTTTGGACAGATTTCCTTACAAATATAAACATTCATGGTGCAAAGAGGGATGGATATTTGTCACCAATGACTATGTGTTTATTGTTAATTCATGCTAAACATCAGCATGTTAGCCACAGTGCCCACTATAAGTGCAGCATTTAATAGCATGGCTGAAAGACCCCTACTCCAGTTTACACACCAGACCTCAGTGTATACTCATAAAACAGTTTCAACCTTGCTGATTTTTGAAAGACCCATGAAGGATAAATACTCTCTTAATATGAGGGTGGGAAGGACGGAAGCCAACATGTTTGTCTAATGGTAGCTAAAGACTTATCAAACATGCTGTTTAACCTTAAATCACGACCCCATGTGCCTCCATGTTTTAAATATTCATTGTCTTTTCATTTGCAATCAAGAACATTGTTTAGGAACAATGTTTATCAGAAAAAAACATCCTATAGGTCGGTTTGGTGGACTTGACAATCAATATCTGTAAAAAATAATAATAAGTTGTAGTCACAATAAGTGAACAGTTAAGTGAGTGTCTGTGTTAAATGGTAAATTCCAGTTTACCTTCCCAGTCTTGGTTTGACGATACTACAGAACATCTTTACTTGATTCACATTTTTCAGGTATTTAGAGCTGTGACAGATTCACAGGTAAACAAATAAGAAAACAGATTGCAGTTTAATTATCGTTATTGTCTTAATGTGTCATCAGTGGTGAGAGTAAAATGTCTCTCCTGCATGTGGTTTGCAATTAGCCTATGTGTTCTGTAGCTTCCCCCCCGTACAGTCCCAGTGGTAATACTTGATGAAGGTCCTGTGGCCATGCTGAAATAAGCAGATTTCTAATATGCTGGTCCTGCATTTAAGCTGCATTTAGAATAATTAAAGGATGCTAAGCTTTGTAATACCTCATTGATGTGTGTCAGAGGTCAAAATGGAAACTAAAGCCAATGTATTAAGCATTGCTGAATGTAAATGCAGATCATGTGCCATTATATATTGTTCATCCTGATTTTGCCTTCATACAGTATGTGTCCTGCTCAATTGAGAGATAGCTCTTTTTAAAAATAAAAATTTAGTGTAACTGACTTTGTTGTGTTATCATTGTTTGTACAGGAAAGTGAGCTGAGCAAGAAGAGAAAAGAATGTGAAAACCTTGAGCATGAAGTAAAGAAGCGACAGAAGAGATGTCTGGATTTGGTAAACAACCTTCTTCCTCTGGTATTTCCCTCTCATGTGCTGTGTGGCTGGTTATTATAGTGGACGTAGTGAAGATCTGAGAGCTAGAGAGTTTTTTCTGAACTTGTGCTTTCTTCATAGGAGAGCCAGCTTGAGGATGAGCGAGGTGAAAATGAGCAACTAAAGGAGGAGGCAGATCTCCTCAGGAGGAAGGCACAGCTGCTCGACCAGGTCAGTGTCTCCCCGCCCTGCCGAACTCCATCCAAAATTTTGCTTTTCTTACAATGATATTTTACCCTTCAACAAAGCTGAAATTTGGGGCTGCTGTGATGATATATTGTTATGATATAATTTAAGAGACTGTGAACAACTGTCAGCCTAATTTAGTTTTAGTGTAAACTGACTGATGTTATAAATAGACAAATATCCCTTCAAAGTAATCCGGTCATCTAACCCACTGTTGTTTCTCAAGACTCGGGCTGAGAATGAGGAGCTGAGGGAAGATCTCTCTGAAGTGACTGCTCAACACAATTCAGTTCTCGAGGAGAACCAGAAACTCCGTGCCAAACTGGAGAACCTAGAGCAGGTCCTTCAGGTAAAGAGCAGGTCAGATCCTCACCCTGCTCCTTGTAAAAACTGTCTTCTGATCATATTTATTTTCCCCGAATAGCATATGCGAGAGGTCGCCGAGCGAAGGCAGCAGCTGGAATTGGAACATGAGCAGGCACTCGCTATCCTTAAGTTCAAACAGGATGAAATCAAACGGTTGCAGCGGGTAAGAACCTTTCTTCATCTTTAACAGATATTTTTTCTGGCTCAAGTAAAGCTCTCATGACCCTATGGTTAATTTCAACCATATTATGAGAAATGGGGGGTCTTGTCCAGCAGGAGGCAACCTCTGGGCACCTATAAAGCTCTGACTATTCTCGCTGTGCTCTGAACTCGGCTTTTATGAGCAAATAACCAACATTACACTGACTTTAATATCTTTTTGATCACCAGGCTCAGTTATTTGCCAAGAGGGAGCATGAGGGAGTGGTTCAGATGCTGGAGGTGAGTTTATATTACACCACTGTGACTGCTCATAAAAGGAGAAAAGCAAATAAATGTTGTTTTATACCATGCAGCGCTTCTATCATGATGCATTGAAGCTTGAGAGGCTTCCAGCACTTAAGAATGAGTTGCCAAAATAAAAATCAAAGCTTCCAGAGATTTGGTAAAGTCACACAGAAGAGTGAAACTTATAACTAATCATTAAAGGTTTTTCTTATCTTCTTTACACCAAACCAAAAGAGTATGATTATTAGTAATAGTTGACAATTAAAGTACACAAAATACATAACATTGCAGCAGAAGCGGTGTGGACATACAGTGCATTGAGCTGTTTCTGCTTATCTAAACACCTGGCGGAGAAGCTGTGGCAGAAAAGACTTGTATTTTTGTAGCACTGAAGGGCCTGGAAAACCGTTTGAACAGATGGCTGCTCTGCTATTTCAGGACTTTTTTGTTTGCCCTCAGTGTAAGTGTAAGTGTAACACATGTATTTAAAATGAGTGCAGACAGTCGGTCTCATTCTGATTTAATTTCAAACTGAGAAAAATGTAAAAGACTAAAGAGCCAACAGCAAGAACTCATTTCATCACATATCATCAGCCACAGTTGATGGCTGTGTTGATGACTGAATTTATCTGCGGTTTGTGCTCAACATTTCCCCATTTGTTCCTAAAAGAAGTGTGTATTTCATTTTAGGATTTGACTCAGCTTGTGTTGCGGAGGGAGCTGGTAGAGTATAGCTGCTCCTTGGAACTGCTTGTTTCCTTCCACTTGCTTTGTTTCACTCACTTTCCTTCTCTCAGTTTAACCCAAGAGTGTCACAGGAGAAAGTCTCTTTGCCTCCAACAGTCTGAGCTTTGTCACTAGGTCTACACACAAACTCTCTCAGTCTGTTTAAACCATTTCTTTGAAGATTATAAGGAATATGTGTGTTCATGCAGAAGGCAGGTGTTGGCTTTTGAAGACCAAGAGACATTCTGGTGACACAAGCTCCTGACAGGGGTTTTCTCATCGTCCTGGACTCAGACTGCTGTGTTTCTACTTTATTAATATTTATAGTTTTCTGTCCCAGATTCAAGCATCTGTTTTACCTTTGCGCTTTGTGTTATCTCTTTGCTAACCAGAGTACACTGGACTGCATGCAGGTACTGTTAACCTTTAGCCTCCTTGACCTCCCCTGCCAAATGATGTATGTGCCACAAAGCCTTTCCTTGCCCCTGTAGATAGAACCATGTGAATACAAAACGTTTATAAATCTTAACCAGGTTTTTACAACATTTGTTACATGTAAATATACTTATATTGGAACCACTTTACCTGCAGTCTTTCATAAATGTGTCATGTGGCCATTGAAGCCAATATAAGGCAGTTTTTTAGGTTTAATGTAGAGTAAATTGGGTCATTCACACAGGTCCAGATAACAGTGTTACAGCTGTGGCACAGTTACCGCTTCCAGCTGTACTGAGCACGTTCACCATGGTCATCATGCTGGATTGTTTTTTCTCTTCTTTCAGTAAGGTAGAATTGACTTTTCCATCAATCCGTCACATAGCCAAGTATTAATTTGAGGTCTGTAGGCGCTTTCTCAGTGTTTTAGTTCTCATCACCACCTAAGCCCAGTGTCGCCAGAATACAGTTGACTGCAGGCTCTGGTTTGCGTAGGTGAGAGCTAACAGGAAATGTTGCTTAGACAGTTTCGTGCAGAGGCCTTTGTCAGATCAGGCTGCCAGGAAACTCCAACCACAACCGGAAGTGAAATCCGCCGCATAAAGACATTCAGTGAAGCTGAGGCCAACCTCTGTAGTGTTCTGGCAAATAACACTGCTGTCTGCTGTCACTTTGTTAAAGTGATTGCTGTGTAAAGTAGAAGCACAATGTGCAACTTCTCACAACCTATGTTACTTTCCAGCTCTTTTTACTGCTATTTCACGTCCGAGCAGAAAACGACCTGCCTCTGTTTCCCTCCCATCTCCTTCCCTTTGAGTCTGAGTTCTGCTTTCCATGTGTGTTTGCAGCTGTAAAGTTGGTTTTAGTAACAGCTGTTTGTCATGCAGAACCCTAACCTCTGAATGTAATAGTTTAAGATTATAAACTGTATGTTTATATTATAAATAACCATAAAGGTGTAAAATCTGATATGGAATTTGTCTTGTTCATGAATGATTATATAAGGTTTTCCTAGTTAGAAATGGAACAAGTAAATGGCAACAAAATGTTTCTACATGACATTTTACAATTTATAAACAAGATTAATTAATTTTATTCTCAAGTGGTCAGATCCCTCCACATGTCATGTACTACTATAAACTATTTGTGATTGTATAATAAGATAAATTCACTTTAAACACAGGCACAGAAGACATTTTAATTATAGCACTTTATCATATAGTAACCACTGAAATATATTAATGATCACATATTGATTATATCCTATGTAATAGTGTGGAAAGATGGATGTTTTTACTTTGTCTGTATCTGTTCACCGTGTGTTTGTTACGCCTCATGTGTAGTCAAAGGTACGAGACCTGGAGGATAAATGTCGCAGCCAGAGCGAACAGTTCGGCTTGCTGTCCCAGGAGCTGGAGAAGTTTCGTCTGCAGGCGTCGAAGGTGGATCTGGCCGGCTCTCCCCTCCTCCACAACCCGGCAAACCTCTCTCTTCTGACCAACGGGGTGGGCCTGACGACTGAGCGAGGTGAGCCATGCCACCACGGATATGTACTGTTGCGACAACCAGCTGAAAAGGAAACAACCTAAAGCATTGGCTAAGTTTAATTTAACTTCCATAGAGTTTAATAATTGGATTGTTTAATTTCCCAAGATAATCTTGTGACATACAGAGTCCTGGCTAAATAGCATGGCTTTAGAATCAAGAGCCCAACTGCATCGGTCCTGACATGGACAAAAGCATCCCAATCCTTTAACTGTTCCATCAGGAATGTGTCTTTTCAGGTTTAAGTGTTTTTGTGTTATTTATTTATTATTGACTTCACGGTTTCCTTCTAATCACTAGGGGCACATAAAATAATGCCAAAATTGATCAAGGTGTCAGTGTATTTTAATTTTGTAGCAGTAAAATAGATTAAGCACAATTGCAATTTCATTTCATGTGTGCGTGCTTCGACTTTCATGCACAAAACAAGAAAGGTTTTATAAATGTCCATTATAACACAATCCCATCCAAAGCTCAGCATAACAGCAGTGCAAATCTACACTAGTCCACATCTTTCCTACTGTGTGTATCCAACCTCTTTTTCCTACACTGTTCATGTGTTTTAGACTGCACTGATGGCTCATGGGATATGGTGTCTCTGGGTGAAATAGCCTTCTGGAGTCTCGAGGGAGGTGACACTCTCTCCTGCCCCGAGGGTAATGATCCGCTCGGTATGCTCTCTGTCTCTGCTACCCATTATATGTGTTGGGCACGGCATGTTCGAACCCGTCATCCCACCCACACCGTCCAACACTGTAACAGAGATTGTGTATATTGCTTGCCATCACATGAGGGTCGGGGAAATGTCTGTGGACCGCGGAACCAGTTAAGCACCTTAGCAGTGCTGGTGTGACACACGTTGCCACAATTTAGCATGACCCCTGACCGCAGACAGATGGAGACAGGATTTTACCCTCCGCTGTTTAATCAGCCAGGCTCAACCTTGAGCCTCCTGCATGTCAACCAGTGACCTCACCCACCTAGATGCTCACAGATTCAAGCAGGTTAACCAGTGAGAGGGCTGGAGGTGTTTGCTAAAGTCATGGATTATTTATTATCCTCTTCCCCTCTGTCTCCTGCTAGATGTGGCGGCTGCACTGCGGATGGGGGCCACCCCTCACGCCGCAGGGCTGTCCAGGGTGGAGCGCTCGCCCGTCACCAAGCATCGAGAGCTGCCCACCATCAGCGTCAGCAAGTCAGGCTCTTCCCACAGCAAGTCAGAGTCCACTCACCTCACCCCCAAGTCTGATTCCCACCTCAGTCCGCACAAATCAAGCCCAACACATGAGGTACAACCCATAGAAATTTCTTTTTTTGTTCTTGTTATTTATTTCTACACTTGGATCAGATTTTTTTGTTACCTAAAGGTTTTTTTAAGCACAGGATGGTGTCGTACATTTAAAAAGAAGATAAGCAGACATACAAAGACTTTAAAAAAACACACATAAATCACAAATAACTGTTTTAGTTTGACCTAAAATTGTGAAATCCTGTTGACTTGATCGTGACTAAATTGACATGGTCACCAATATTCCAATATTGAGCGGATTATGCAATTTAAACAGCATTTTCTGATAACCTCAACCCAAATAAGGTCAAACCCAATAAGTGACGATCAGATTAAGCTGGAATGAGTCTCTTTTACATATTAACAGAACTATTTATGAGCAACTCATGTATGGACCATAATGGAAATGATGTCATATACTGAATAAGTTCAATGGTCAGAATATTGGTGTCCATGTCAACATAGTCACTGTTCTCAAACTATCAATTAAATATTTATTTGCTGGTGGAAAATTATGTATTTGCATTATGTATTGTATTTTACTTAATTACAATGGATCAACAATGTTTTACCATAATGATTGTCGTTGTTAATACTGCCGCTTCTGGTTAAGTTGACTTACACTGCGTGCAGCTATTACTGTTATTATTGTTATATAATTATTAAATTGTTTAACACCGCTAAAACAGGAGTCACCTAAACTAATACAGTTTGTTATCATGGCTTGAATTGACCATATTTAAACTGAAACTAATATTGCTTGATATTTGAAACCTCTGGATAACTTTCGTCCAGAATGGTTTGCTTTTGTCGAACGTTTGATTTGTTGGTTAGTGTTAGATCCCTGGTCGTAGGTTTGTGAAAATATATCCTTTGTGTAGGACTCCTACTCGCAAACATGTCTGCTTTCTTTGTGAGAGCATAGACAGGCAGATCACTCATCAAGATTACCAAGACAGCTATGCACGAGCACATTGATTGTTTGGATTTAATGGATTAAAAAGCCCTCCTTAACCCTCTCTGTCATCTCACGCGAGTAGTCTCACAGACTACAGCTGAATACACTAGAGCCCCCTTTACTTTTATATATATATATATATATATATGACAAATAATTTGGATCTGCTGCCAGGATTTAGTCTTTTAATTGTGTCATGTCTCCAAAGAGTCAGTATCTGGTCTTGCATAGCAGACAGGTTGGTGATCTTTTCATCTCGTCACTCGTCTGCACACCGCTCTGCAAAGCTCATTTTTAGTGAAATAATCCTCTGGCCACCGTGGATTATAAAGGTTATACAGTAGTAGTTGTAAGTGATTATCCTTAAAAAGGTTTTCCCAGGGAGCTATAAATAAAAAGGCTCTCCTATTGTGTTATGTCTCGTGGGTATGAATGGAATTCTTACTCCGCATCAGGTGTGATTATGATTCTACCAGCAACAGTGACTTATTCATATTATTCATCATATAATACAAATATTATATTTTTTTCACGAGCAGTAATTTATTGTGACATACAGCTAGTCTTGGATTTGCATTCAATATATTTTGTTGTGTTCTTAAGCCAGATTTAACATCCCCCTAAAAATGGATAATTTACTGTTTACGATAATGACCGTCATGGACCTCACCTCGTGGCCTTTCAAGTTCATATGTGTCAAATCCAAACTCATCAAATACCAAATTTGCTGACATTACCGAGAAAACGTGTAACAAAGGTAGCTAGCATGTTGGCCTTTCCCCATGTATCCTCATGAGAAAAAACAAAAAGACGAACCTGGTCCAAAAATCCAAGAGGATTCTCCCTACCCTGTCTAGTGCCACTGAGCAAGGCACCTTACTCCCCCAACATCTGCTCCCCGTGCGCTGTACATGGCTGCTCACTGCTCTGTGTGTCCTGCACCAGATGGGTTAAAAGCAGAGGTTAAATTTACATTTACATTGCATGAGTCTGAGCATGTGTTTGGGACAAATAAATGTATCTTAATGTTAAGAACCGATATTTAATTTGTTGTAGAAATGAACTTTATAACCAAAGTATTAGACGTTTTTCGCAAGGTGTACCTAATAAACTAGAAACTGATGCGGTTGTCAGAGGCTTGTTTGTCGGATGCTTGTTTATTCAAGCCATTTCACAACCATTTGCTTTTACTTTTCACTGAAATAAAATGTATCAAGTTTATCATTGATTCATTGGTCTGTACGTGTTGTTCACAGGTGGACACTGCCAGTGAAGTAGAGGAGTTAGACATTGACGTGGCCCCGGCACCTTACACAGCCAGCAGAGGAGCAGCAAAACTTCAGGTCTTCATTGGAAGATATAGGTGAGCTTTATACTGAGGTCAGGTCACTACATCCACAGTTTGCTGATGTGTGAAGAAAATAATTGAATGAAACATTTGACTTTTAACAGTTATAATCCTTATGATGGCCCCAACGACAACCCTGAAGTGGAACTACCACTTACTGCTGGAGAATACATCTATGTGTATGGAGACATGGATGACGATGGCTTCTATGAAGGTAAATCTGCAGTCTAATTTGTTTTCATGTTCCTGTCTGTTCGTGGAATTCACTTGTTTACTTTGGTCCCTATCAGGCGAGCTGATGGACGGACGGAGAGGGCTGGTCCCCTCGAACTTTGTGGAGCGTGTATCGGACGACGACGTCATGAGCAGTCACCATCAAGAGACAGGGGAAGTGACCCATAACTCCCTGCTAGACAGCAACCTGCACAGTGCCAGCCACCAGCATCACCTCCACTTCGGCGCCAGCACCTCAGAAAGGACAGAGGCACCTGCTCCCTCTGGCCCTGCCTCAGCCCCCACAGACCCAGCATCAGCCTTGGCTGTCCCAGCCCCCCTCACCAACGGCCTGGACTTGGATTTGGAGGAGGTGGGAGTGGACATTGTGCCTTACCCACGTAAGCTTACCCTCATCAAGCAGCTCGCAAAGAGCATCATCATTGGCTGGGACCCACCGCTGGTGCCGGCTGGGTGGGGCAATGTGTGGAGCTATAACGTGTATGTGGACCAGGAGCTGCGGATCAATGTGCCCTTCGGTTCCCAGACCAAAGCAGTGCTGGAGCGGCTTGACATAAACCTCAAGGCCTACCGTGTGTCAGTGCAGAGCCTGACAGAGAAGGGCCCGTCAGACCAGCTGCGCTGCAGCATGCTGGTCGGTCGGGACGTTTGTGTGGCGCCCACACAGCTGCGTATGGAGAGGATCACCGCCACCTCAGCCAACCTGACCTGGCTGCCCAGCAACAGTAACTATGTGCACATTGTGTCCTTGAATGAGGAGGAGTGTGAGCTGGTGAAGGCTGGCTGCCACTCACTGTGCCTCAATAACCTCTTGCCCAGCCTGCAGTACACCGTCAAAGTGGAGGCGCGGCCGCACCGCACACCTTGGGAGTTACCTGTGGAGCGACGTGAACACAGAAGCACTACAACCACCTTCAGCACACTGATGGCAGGTCAGGATTAAGTATTTTCTATATTTTTAAAGACTCTCTGAAGAAGAAGTGATATGTATTTATTTTTGTTACTATATTTGTATACTAAAAATTAAATCAAACATTTTAATTGGATAAAAGTAATGAAAATGGCTTATTCCATCAGGTCATTCAGATAAACACATATTACCCACATAGTGCATCATTGTTGTATTCTTAAAGGGCACTATTGTTAAAGGATGTGTAAATCAGATAGATCTACTACAAAGAAGAGCAATAAAATGGCTGGATCAAAAATAATATATGGATTAATACTGCAAAAATCAAATTTTCGTTCTGATTTAATTCGCAAACACTACAGTGTGTATGTTGTAATAATAACTCGGGGACCAGTGTGCTTACTCCTCCCATAGCTACACAGTTACTAGAGTCCAGCTCTTCAAAAAACCGCACTGAACCTTTGAATTGCAGTTGTTGAAATAAAACAGCACAGCTACTTCTCAGTGCTTGTATCTCTTTATGCAAATTAATATGTGTCATCTTAAGTCGTGTTGATTCTCTATCTCCCAACACAAGGTCATCAATTAATTCATGAGATCTGCTTCTATTAGCTGCTCTGACGCACATTGCCTTTATATTACAACCAGGGCACCTTGGCACAGAATGCATTGCTTGAAAAGGAAAGGGAATTATCCGATTTGATTGGTCACGTCAGAAATTCATTTTTCTACTGCACCAACTGGCTTGTATTATCGTAACTACTGGCTATTTTTTGTGCATCTTTTCCATTTGATTGATATTTTTTCAGCCTTCTTAAATAGCATTGACCTAAAATTCTCCTCTTGCTTGAAGAAACAAAGATCTGCTCTGTTTGAGGTTGTGGTATTTTGCTGACGGCTGTGTAGGTGTAATTTAAATTGTGTTGTCCATTTGAGGCACTTTAGGCCTTTAACATGTATATTTATGAGATTTAAATTGAATTTCTCGAAACATTCATTTAAATTTGTTTAAGTTCCATGCCAACACACTGGGAACTCAGGTATATGGTTTCTGAATTTCCTAGTGTCCCTGTAGAGTGTTAGACATCAGTTTCCTTGTTAAAAATGTTTGTGATAATTAGTTCTTATCCCAAACTTTGTATTTTCAGAATGAGCAATTCACTTCATCATATATTAATATAAAATCATGATTTTTTATCTTTTGCTTTCCCTTGTGTGATGCGTTCCACCCCTGCAGGTCCACCTGATGCTCCTCTGGACGTCCAGCTGGAGCACGGCCCCTCTCCGGGGATCGCCCTCATAAGCTGGCTGCCAGTCACTATAGATGCTACCGGGACCTCCAACGGGGTCCGTGTCACTGGATACACCATATATGCTGATAAGAAAAAGGTAAGAAGGGTTTTTATCCGTCTTAAGTTTTTAATTAGATGAAGCTGTGTTTGATCATTTCAACTTCACATGGAAAATTTGACCGTTTGTACCTGTCGTTCTCTTATCCAAAGGTGCTGGAGGTGTCTTCCCCAACAGCAGGTAGTGCCCTGCTGGGGCCCTCTCAGATCCAGTCCCTGCAGGCAGCACAGGAGCTCACTGTCCGCACAATGTCTGCCCATGGCGAGTCCTGTGACTCTTTTCCAGTCAATGTGCCCTCCAAGCTGGTTGCCATCATGGCGGGCCCAGCTATCCCCGCCCGAGCTGTGCCACCCAATCTGCCCTGTGCCCCTGTGGGTCCCAGTAACCTGCCCTCAACGCAATCCTACATGAACTCTGCTGCCAAAGCCTCTGTGCTGCCCAGCACCTTGCCATCAGACACACACTACACTGGCCTCACAATGGGGACTGCTGCCAACTTTCCTACTGCTCTCCAGTCAGAAGACCTTCTCTTATCTGCCTCATATGTGAAGGCCTGGGCCAACCCCTCATCTGCTGCTGCCTTAGCCATGTCTGAGACCACATCACCAGTCGTCCCCTCCATCACTCCAGTGGTAATCCTCCCTCTATTGTCTAGAAGAGAATGCAAGTGTTTTATGTTCTATAATAATTAAGTAAATAAATACATTATTTCATGCTGCACAGACTCTTTCTCCTTTCCAGGTAAATGTGACATCCCCCACAACCTCAGCAACTCAACTATCTCCAGTAGCAGTACCAGCACCTTCACAAGCACCAATGACAGCAGCAGCAGCAATGTTGGAGCAGCGCAGAGACACCAACAGCCCTGGAACGATACGTCCTTTCCCATCCATCACAGACTTCATCGAGGACCCCAGTGCCAAGCTCGACATCCCTGAGCGCATCCCTACCCCACCCAAAGCCCCGATCACAGACCTCCTTAACCCTCAGGACACAAACGTCCTCCGACCGCTCAGCACTTCCCCACTGGAGTCAGAGGTAGAGTGGGAGCATGAGAATACCCGCCTGGTGTCTATGGAAGAGTTCCTGAGACAGGACCAGGAGCCGGTGTACAGCGGGAGGCAGCAGGTCAGTCCTGACAATCATCTATTACTTCAAAATAGTCGACTCATCCCTAGAAAGATAAATATAGTATGTGCTGTAGGTACAGCTGAGTCTGATCCCAACTGAGAGCTTGTCTGAGAGTAGGAAGATCATTTGGGCGAGATGTTGTGGAAATCGCCCGCACTTGTAGTTTTATACTGCAAAAGGTGTAAGATCTAAATTTCACCAAATAATCCACATATAAAGTTGATGATTTCTTCTAGAGCCTCGAACAGTTTGTCCTTTATCTGTCTTGATTATGTTCAGTCATTTGAGCAGCTGCTAATGTCCAGTAGTGGTCATGAGTGAGTCTACGCTTTCAGATTTGAAGGAAGAGTGTAGTACAGCAGGAATCACCTGATTTCAGAAGTCACATTCATGAAGCAATATAATAAAGATTAGCACCAGTCTTAAAGCCTTATTCAGCTTACGAAAATCATTTCCCCTTTAAATGATACTTTTTTAGTTGACATGTATTTGGTGCTTGTAATGCAGCCTGTCACATTAGTTTCATGGTGAAAATACATGATGCCAAACTGGGTTCATCCCATAGTTCATCCACCTCCGTCCTCCTTTTATTCAAAAAGTCAGAGACAAAGGCAAAGGGAAGTCAATATAATAAAGCCGTGGAGGGCGGGAGTGGATGAACCTGGTTAAAGAGTTACCGCCCGCACGGGACGCTCGGAAGTAAAGCAAACGGACCACAAAACGAGGCAGGGATCATTGCATACATTTCATTGGTTGACCAGAGATCAGCACTACAACTGGCATGTTATTGGTTGGGGAACTTTGACAGTGTTGTTGCACAAAAAATCCAAGAGCAGAGGGTTCACGAGCAAAAAGCAGCAGTTTGTTAATTTAATGATACACTACTATAAAAAGTGAAAGGGATCAAGCAAGAATTTAAAACTGAAGATAAAATCACTAAATAAATTCTCACAGGATGGTGTTCACATATCGTATTTACAGAGTTATGGCAGAGGGCTTATGGAACCTCCCAGTGACTACAATGCAGACAACAGCCGATCAGACCTGTCCGACATCCTGGAGGAGGAGGAGGAGGATTTCTATTCGGACCACCTTGGAGAATCACAGGCACGGGGATATACAGTTCGCGCTAACAGGGTAAAGGAATGAGTGCAAGATGTGTTCTGCTGATTTCATAAATTCTGCTTCTTCAATTTGCCATGCCATGTAGCCTTGTCTTCTGTTGTCGTATTCCTCATGTGTTTGATTTTTTTCTTCTTTCTTTTCTCTTTCATTTGCATGGCCGGGTTGTCATCTGTCTTATCTGCACCGTTATTTTCACTGAACAATATGATATTGATTATTACCTTCACCAACCCACTCTTGCTTGCTTTGACCTGTGGCCCTTGCAGTCTTGCAATTGGGAGCCTTCGGACAGTGATGAGGATGTTCTTGAGAGGATCCTGAAGTTGCCCCCACAGGTCTACCCCAGCAAGCAGCTGTTCAGCATTCCTGAGATGACAGAGGAAGAAGACAGTAGTCAAGAGGATCCTTTAACCCGCCGCAGGCAAGCTCGGCCCAGGCCCAGCCACGTTCACCAGAGAGACTCTGAGCGCCTCCGTCAAGCCCCAGAGCATCACCAGCATCAACCCAACCCACACCAGAATGTTCCCCCTAACCATCATCACTTCAACAGGGATCCAAGATCCCTAACCAAAGAGCCTTTACTCAGACACAGACCCTCGCAGGTGAAGCCTAAGATGCAGCAAAGGGTGCGCTACGCAGACACAGTGGACACCATCAGTTATCCTGAAGAAGAAGAGAGTTTAAACGAGAGTCCGACCAGCAGGCGGGTCAGCAGAGAGAAATCGCTGCTAAAAGGGCTAGGGGACCGCCTTAGGAGGGAGGCCATGTTGAGGAGTCAGAGGACTGGTGCTGCAGCAGGCAACCTCACCCAGGGCCCTCCCCCGCAAAGACCCTACCCAGTCAGCAAAACAGTACGGACTGTTAAGTCAACTGTTGGTCGTCCGGTGGAGATTGACTTGGAGTACGGCACAGATGATAGTGAGGAGCCCGCGAAGTACGGTCCTGGGGAGGTGGCGATGGAGCAGATGAACTCCGAGTGGTGGGTGGAAGGGGCTCAGACGGAGCATGGAAGGCCTCCTCTCCACCGTGAGCTGAAGACTGATCCACCTGTCAATGTCACTGCAGGCCAGCCACAACGGGTGTGTTGTACCAGCCCACTCCTCCCCCCCTTTAGCCGTGTGGATCTAACCCATAGTGGAGAGTACCCCAGTACTCAGTAGAAGAAATAACCATACTTACTTTCCTTTATCACAACTGCAGTGGACAGAGGGAGGTCAGGTAGTTTTGCCTTAAAAGGCAAACACCCCACAGTATTTTAACTTGGGGCTAGAGTCACTGCTAATCATCTGAACCAGTTCATCAATACTGTCTTTCTTCAGATTTCTAATTCTGCTACAATCTATGCATAACTGAATCTGATCTCCCTCTTTCTGACTGCACTAATTCACACCACCGTCACATTATCCTCTATTCTCCTTGAAATCCACTAATCTTTTGTCCTGAACTAGTCAGTGTTCCCTTATGCCTGGGCCTCACTGGATGCCTGAGCAAAACTTCTAGCTTTTCATTTCGACTTCAATTATCACTCTAGAGCAGCCACACTGCCTATGTTAGACGCTGCTCCTCTAACGTTTTAAACATCAAATCATCCATCAAATATGTCTCAAACATAAATATCTGCAACACTTCCTGTTCCCGTTTCAGAGAGAAAGCACTCTAGCCATTGGAAAGAGGAAAACCATCCCAAAGCAACACACAGTGGCAAAACGAACACACAGCAATAAGCCATCAAAATGCTGCAAATGCAAATGCACCCAGAGAGGCCCAGGCATCCCAGTGAATGTGCATTGATGTGTGTCTGAATCTGCTGAGGATACAATGCAAAAATGGAAAATGTTAATGTTGAAACAGTAGGATTTTAGAAAACCCAGTGTTTTTTGCATTTGCTGATTACCTCACATATTGAAATACTTAAGAGCTCAGTACATCATAACTACTTAAAGCATAGATAATGAAATATTGTCTTGAAAAATGAACAGCCACACTCATTTTCCTCTGAACCCCTGAGGTGTCCTCTCCTCCCTGTATATCTGTGTTTCTGTGTTTGAGAATATTTTTTCCCCCCTTTGACCTGTTTATTTTTCTCTATATTTAACAGGAGCCCTTCCAAGTCCCTCCAGCTGTGGCAGGTCCATCGTGGGGGGGCCAGGCTGATCCCTCCTCTAAACCAGCATGCTTGCAGGCCAAGCAACTGAAAGGTCAGATATGCTTTGCTATTTTCCTCCTCCTGTGTGGCTCTGTGTCCTGTTTCTCAAATGCAATTAAAATGTATGAGGTGATGCTGACACACCTGTGCTCTCTGTTGTAAAGCCTCCACCCCCTTGTCTCACATGATGGCAGTGAGATTAGTACCTTGTGTAGGAAGAGTGAGTAGGGGGAGGGTGTCAGAGAGGAGGAGCTGCTGTAGCTGCCGTGGAGAAGTTGGAGAGAGCCTGCTAAGCTGAGAACCGGCTTAACCCAAAGTGGCTTGTCATGACAGGAGGAAGTGACAGACATTAAAATAGTAACCTCGATTAGCAAGCACAGAACTAGGCTGCGGTGTAGACGTGCAAGCACCTCTCTCTTTTTCTCTTCCTCTCTCAACATGTTCCTTCACTTGCCTCTCCTCATTTATCTGAATGACACAGACTGCACGCTCCTTCAATAAACCTTTATATTGACAACACAGACCAGTGCACAAGTGTTACACGTGCACCCAGATAGAGGAAGGGAGCAGGCAGAAGTTCTGCGCTATCGACTAGAGAGTCAGTGAGGATGTGAAAGTGTGTTGTCGGCCCGTGACTCTTGCCACAGATGGGCTGATTCTCTATAATGAGATAGAGAACACGTCTCTTTAGTGCAGCTTAAAGTCTCACTACAGCTCTTCAAATTTGTCTCGCTGTCTAACAGGTTACAGTTGTAATGCCTTTAGTCACACTGGTGTCGTGCCTCGGGCCTGCTCTGATGTAGACCGCGCTACAAGTCACATTTATATGTTGCTGTGCATGATCTGTGACATGGAATGTATTAAAAGCACATTCTGATAATTTTGTTATTATCTTTATATGTTGGATTGTAGCTCTGTTGTCAGATCGGAGTGAGTGGTTGACCCACAATGTTTCCTCTGTTGCTCGGTGGCTTCAGATCATGAACAAGTGCACGTTTTTTTCAAACGGCTCACACAGCTTAGGATCAGTGGTTTAGCTTGATTACCTGTTTTAAGGACATGCCTGTGCTGTACTGCTGCTGGTGGGCGGTGGGGGTGGGGCGCACTGGCTGTACTTTTTTGCAGAACTCGTTGCAAGCGATGCATGGCTCCTTTGCAAAGGATCTGATGAATTGAAATAATCGAAACAGTTGAATTATAGAGAAACAGCAGCATAGTTAAAATAGCAGCATACCAACAAACAATAAGAGCAAATGAATTGCATAAAAACAAATGTTTAAGTAAAATAAAGGCTGCGACTACTAATCATTCTCATTATTGATTAATTTGCAGAATCAGTTGTTAATTCACCATTTGTCCAACAGCCCAGTGCCACATCTTTAAATATGTTTTGTTCAACATACAAAAATATTCTCATGTACACCAAAGACATTATCAAATCATCCCATTCGAGAACCAGCTATTTTTGCTAAAGGAAAATTAACCAAACGACTATTGGATTATAAAAATAGTGGCTGATGTATTTGCTGTTGATTAATTGATTATTTGTTCCTTTATACAATCTTATCTCTTATAAGAATCAAGTTGGACCTTTTAAATACATACTTAGGGAAGGTACGTAAAAAGTAACTGATATAGTATTGTGATAGTAACGTAACCAATTCTCACAACATGGTCAGTCTCTAATCAAAAGCAGAGATGTGTGTGAAAGCTCAGATCTATGTAGGTTTAACACTGTCTTAATCCTGTTTGTGCGTGTGTGTGTGTGTGTTTGTGTGTCGTGTATGCGCATGCGTACACACGCAGGTGGGGTCGATTCAACAAAGGTCAAAGGAGACGGTGACATACGCATCTTTGTGGCCCTCTTCCCTTATGATCCCACCTCCATGTCCCCCAATCCTGATGCTGTGGAGGAGGAGCTGCCCTTCACTGAAGGACAGATCATCAAAGTATGTCCTTCACTTGTCACACACCACACAATGCAACCTTGACAGATTCACTGTAACAGAAAGACTAAAGTATGCCTAGTGGTTTAGTATGCAGACTGTAGAGACAATAAATATGTGTAATGGATCTCTCACAAGTCATTTTTGAACATTACTGTAAACTGTCCTCTGAAAGCGCAAACATTACAGTTACACACTTACACACCTCTTTTACACCAAAACAAGTTGGTATACGAAGGCTTTTAAACGTGGGTAAACTCCCTAGAAAAGGCTATTGACTGCATTCCTATTGCCAGTGGTGGAGTTTGCATTGCAAAATGTTGGACATCACCAACACATTCAAAACTAAGGTGGTTTCTCAACTCACCGTCTTTGCTTATTAGCACATTCACCGCAATATCACGTTTCCATCACTGCAGATCAGATCCAGAGCCAAGACAAAAAGCCAGATGTTAGTGGGGTTTTTGACCAGGCGCTAACTTCATTATTTTTTTTATTCATAAGTCTTTACACTCCTTTTCTCAGGTTTACGGAGATAAAGACTCAGACGGGTTCTACCAAGGGGAGTCTGCTGGTCGTCTGGGTTATGTGCCGTGTAACATGGTGTCTGAGATCCAGGTGGAGGACGAGGAGACCCGGCAGCAGCTCCTGCAGCAGGGCTTCCTGTCCACAGCCGCCTCCATGGAGAAGATAGGTATGTTCACTGCCACTCAAAGATTTAGCAGCTACCTGAAGACGTTTTTGTCAGTAGATTTCAGACCAAATGATCTGTCAACTGTACACATACTGTAATTGTGACATGTGATATTTTATGTGTTACACGTGGAAATGAGTATATCTGGACATTCTTGTTGTAGGTATGTTTTACCCATAACATCACCACTGTTCATGTTTAAGTGGCAAGTGAAAATAGCAGCACATGTGTAGCAGAATCCACTGTTGTGAAATATGGACTTGATATTTACCTGTGATTTATTGACGCATGTTGGCATATTTTTGCCTGCAGTCCATAGGTGGAAAATAAAAATACAAATGTTTTGCTTACGATAGGACATGAAGGTAAAGCTCCGAGACCACTTGAACCAGCCAGAGGCACAAACACATGTCTGAGATCAGATTCTGTTTATATAATGGAACCAAATCTTCTCTAAAGACATTTCTTTTTGCTTTCATGGATTCTTGTTCACTGTGTTGCTATTAAGCAAATCATAACCATCTACATATTCTCAGTACCTGCATTTAAATGCAGGTCTCTAAAGAATACATTTATCACAAAGTGTTTGCCGGTGGTGAGTCGTAGTGAGACACCCAGTAAAATCCAGCATTCACTTTGCTTCTGTTTCCAGCTTTCAACCCAGAGCGGTATTTGCAGATGGTTTAACCCGTTCACTTCCACTTGTTCTCACTGTCTGCTGCTCGCTGGTTGTCATTTTTGAATTGCTCTCCACTTTGGCTTCTCATTGTCTATTTTGTCTGGTGTCTGCTTATCTCAAAAATTGCACCTCTGTGTTTCTTTTTGGTTTTTGTATTTTTTTGGTTTTCCTGTCTAAAACCCCATAAAGGCACTCGCACACTCGCACAGCTTCCACGCCGCCCTGTTCCACCACCGAAACCGAGGCGATCCAAGAAAGGTGTGTCTGGCTGCAGATTGCAGCTTCCCACCGTCATCCTTTCTGCTCCTCTCTGGTTTTCTGGTTTGCTTGTCTTTATGTCTCTTTCAATGTAGCTATTGGTCTTTCAGTGAGGGGGAATTTAAGGCCAGCTGCTGTTGTAATATAATCAGTTGTAGTCAAATATTACAATCGGGAATAGTTCTCCCTTTACAATAGTTTCATATTCTATAATTTAAGGCCTTCTTCTTGCTACCTCGGTGTTAAACGGTAATTCAGGGTAGCAGCATTTTATGATTTTGTTAACGTTTGTGCAACATCTTCACAACTGTTCCACTGCACATGCATGAGTACTGGGTCCCTCTGGTCAGCTTCCATTGGCTGTTCATGTAATACACAGAAGGCAGAGCAGCAGAACGTGGCAGCGTGTTGCTTATTGAACGATAATCTCTCCCAACAGTCATTTTGCCAGTGTACTGCTGCTCTGTCCCAAATGCATTACATGATCACATAAACCTGAAAATCACTAGTCCATCCCCTCTGATCTCCATCTGTGACTCGGAGACGTACTTTAACTTCAGATTCTGGCTTTTGAGGTCTAATGTGTATATATTTTCTACCGTTGCTGCGATTTGATGCTCATGCTCTTCCCCCCCCCCCCCCCCCATCACGTCTCTTCCAGTGGAGTCTGCAGCACTCTGGGAGGAGAGCGTAGACTCCTCCAGCCAAGGTTTGTGGTTAGCCCTTTGACCTTCTGCCTCTCTGTTTGTCCCTGCATGTTCAAACAACCGCCGACACTGTCCACTGGAGGCCAGCATGTGTCTACTGGATCATTTCAGTACATTTTGTGACCTTTTGTTTATTTTTAATGGTTATGAACACATGAACTGTGTTGTAGCGGCTGATAACATCACAAATCACCTTTAAACAATCCTCATGAGGAACTGTTTGATTAATTGGGGGCTAACTGAACAATATCGACTTTTTCATCTGGGATGGAAATTGTTAAAAGACATTATAATGTTTTTCTTGAGAGGAGAATAAATTAAAATCCAACTTTTTTAGTATCCCTGAGTTCTCTGTTTACCCCCAGTTATAAATGTCAAACAGTTTCTCCTGCTAACTCCTTTTTTCATTCCACAGTTTAAGTTTAATCAAATGTTTACTTTTTGTCTTAATCTACACTAACAGTGAAGGAAAGAGTTCACACCTCAGCTCCTGACAAATGTTTCCTCTGAATGATGTTTAAAACAGCAGCACAGCTCCAGCTGCTACGACTCTGTGCTAACTTCCTGTTGTCTTTATTTTTTTCTGTTTGACTGCAGTGCTGTGACTTTTCCTCAGCTTAGCATGACGCTGAGTGAGTTGGACATGCAGGCACGATGAGCTGACTGGGATTGCAGAGACATCTCGCTCCTGTCATTATTAAACTGAATTGTTTGTCCCTCTCTGTTCGACTGACAGATCCCAACCAGTCTGCTGCTGCTGCTACTGTTGCTGCAGCTGCAGGGAGCGCAGCCCCAGGAGCTCGCAGGATGGTCGCCATCTTTGATTATGACCCACGAGAGAGCTCCCCCAACACTGACATAGAGGTCAGGCTTACACAGGCTCATGTTTTGATTGGAAAGAACATGCTTTGTGTTTAGTGGTAGTTTTTGTTCATTATCTTTTCTGTTTCTGTTCAGGCTGAGCTGACCTTCAGTGCGGGAGACATCATACATGTGTTTGGTGACATGGATGAAGATGGCTTCTTCTACGTAAGTGTTAACATTTCTTTTTAATAGTTATAGTCTTAGCACTTCACTTCAAAAAATCCAATCAATCTTGTCATTGTTGAGAAACACAAGACAATATCTGACTTTCCTGATCTTACTTTACATCAACAGGTATAGAACTTCCTGGATTAATAATACAAATAAAATAAATTAAGTAAGAGCTGACATCAAAGATAATTGACACTATTAACATTATCTATCTAATAATAATAGAAATATCTGTATGTATGAGGCTCCCATGTCCCAAGAACAGTTTCATTTTTTTCCTTATCTGCTTCACGTTGGGCGTGTGTATTGTTAAGGGCAAATGGAAGTGCAGGGTCAAATTTGGTGAATGTGATACGTTCAATATTAATAAGCTTTGAATGAACAGCACACCAGGACTCTGTAGCATTGGCGGCTGGGACTCATTAGCGTAAGTGTTGTTGTCGTTCATGATAACAGCTCATTCACAACACCAACAGCAACAACCGCTGATTCTCCAGTTCTTGGTTCTGCGTAATGAGTCGAGCTTCACTGAGCTTTAAATAAACAGGTGAACAGCTCTTTGTGCAGCAGTGCTGCAGCTTCAGGGTTCTGTGGACTGAGTCCTGTAGCATTTCAGAAAGAAAACTGCAACCAGCATAACAACAGACCAAGAAAACAGTCAGTTCCAGGCAGGTTTAGAACGGGCACTGTAAAGTAAATAGTGAAAATCTTTGTGCAAAAGAGATCCAGCACGATTAGTATGGAAAATACTCGAAATACACATGGACACAATATAGACATTATATATTAAAGAATATAATGTTATATATGTGCAGCATACACACACTTTACATTCATTATATATATGTATATATATATATATATATATATATATTCATTCAAGATACACGTCTTTAAATCTGATCAATTCTTTCTGCAGGGAGATTTGAATGGACACAGAGGCTTGGTCCCGTCCAACTTCCTGCAGGCTTTACCAGAAGACGCTCCAGGAGAACCTGTCTCTGCTCAGCCTGCAACAGAACCCAAAAGAGAATCACAGGTACTTCTGTCTATAACGACACGCTGCTGGATAATGAACTGTGGACGTCCTCCTCTTACATAATGTGTTATGTTCACTGACATAAACACGTTTTATGAACTTTATTTTTCCATCACTTGTATTTCTAGTGACTGCATTCTATCATTTTCTGTTCTGTTTCTTTAATATTGCCCTGTTGAATTTCTTTTGCCTCACTGATTCCTGCATGGCCTTGTACAGAAGCACAAACGAAGTGTGCACTTTGAGACTTGATTGTAAGTGTTATCAAACAGAACTGCAGCTGCTCAATGGTCCTAGTTACTCCTCTTCTCTCCCAGTACATGTCAAATTCACTTCCTTCAACAATAGTTCCACACCACTCCTACTCCCACCTCGTATCTAGTTTACTGAAACACAGGTTTGAGTGAGCCTCCTCCCTTGTTTGTTTCCTATACTAGTGTCCCCCTGTTGAATGATCCTCATAGATGTGGAATGCACTAATTGTAAGTCGCTTTGGATAAGAGCGTCTGCCAAATGACATGAAATCATTTAAGCTTTAGATATTGTTTAAGGATGTAGTATTCTTTTTCTTGGTCATTCTAACACTCTTAATTTCCTCCTGAAGGTTACTGTGACGTCTTCTACAGAATCACAACATCCTGGATGCTCAACAGCAGAAGACTCTTTGCACGCCCAAACAGAACCTCCTCGCCCTGACCCAACGGAGCGCACCGACACACCAGCCAAACCAGCAGCCTCTGTAGGCCTCCCATCCGACCGGAGCCCTGCTCCTGGTCCAGCTGTTACTCCAGCTGCAGTGGAGGTCCACTGCTCTCCTCCAGCCCCGGTTCCACCAGACAGCTCCACAAAGACAGACTGCTCTGCAAAAGGCAAGAAGAAGAAAGGCTTTTTCTCCAAAGGCCGGAAGCTATTCAAAAAGCTGGGATCCAGCAAGAAAGAATGAGAGTCGGGACCTCTGACTCAGGATTTGCATTGCATCAAATGCACTTTTTTCCTGTCTTCTCTGTTAGTCTCAGTTGGTAGGCTGTGCGGTGATTGGCTGTCAGTATCAGGTCTAATAACTGATGCTTTAACCGCCGGTAACTGTACATTTGCCTTGGAGCACTGCAAAACCAGCTGTTAGATATAGAGTACGTTCAAATAGGAAAATAAAGCTTGCAGCATCAGAGCATGTAGGAGCATGTTGAAGTGTCCAAATATACTCTCCAGATACTTCCTAACTATCTAAGCATTGGCTTAACAGAGGCTTTAAAGGTTCTATGTGTAAAGGTCAGAAAACCCTTGGTATTAATGACACAGGTAGTGAACTGCAGTCCACATCCTGTTGCTCAAGCGCATGCTCACACTCCGTAGGTAGGCATGAGACCGAACTTGGTTTACCAGCATCATGTTGATAGGAAGTTACTTTCCTTTGACATGTTTACAAACGGCTTCGGAGGTTAACCCCTTTTTTTGTTGTGCTTGCGTGGAGTTTGTGTTGGAGTTATGCTGGGAGCTGCTTGATTGTCGACATTAGTGGACTCCATTTCCCAGCTAATATAAGCCAGCACTGTTGGTGCTGTAGGGGAACAGAACAGAGGCTTTGAGGCAACTGCCCCCAAACGATTGTTAGCTCCACATTGCTTAGAGTTTCCCAGAAAAATGTGGCCCAGGTCGTTAATTTAAAAATCGGTGCACGAGCAACCGAGAAAGTCGTGGAATATCTTGTATTTTAAGTTAAGGCAGTTTGCACGTTGGCAGTAAAGAAGTGATTTAATATATGTAAACTGCTTCACATTCTTACATATAGTACCTTTGATGCTTGATATAAAAGAATGGATCATATCTATTTAAACTAGTCTGTTAGAAAATAATGCTGAACAGCAGCTCCAGACACAGCTAATTATTTAACATTAGCTTTAATGCTCATGTACTGGTGCCACTTTACATATTTGAAGCAAACAAATAGAAGCTGCAGTCTATATGTTCTGTGTGACTATAAATATGAAAATGCACTATCCATCCTTAATGGATGTATTCTAAATATGTCTGCTAGTTCCTCGTGTGTTTCTCATCTTTAGTAGTATTTGTACTTTGTACAGAATTTACATGTTATTTATTTGTATACTCTAGCCCTGGTCATCACGAAGTTGCATGAAGTGATCGGGGCAGAAGGTTTAGTCATAGAAAGCTGTCAGAGACGGTGATGATCCACTTTCATGCTTTTGTAGTTTGGATCTAATTTATTTGGGGTCGTGACTGTTAGAGTGGAACGAGCTGTTAGATGTAAAGAATGTGGAGGATTGCACTTCGTGTGTGTGTGTGTGTGTGCATGTGTGCGAGTGTGAGAGTGTGAGATTTTGTGAGTGTGAAGCTGCCCAGTACACGTGATGAGACTGAAAACACATGCCTTTCTCAAAAATGTATACAGGAACTCTTGATGTTTTTGACCACAGTCATAATTGGCTTAAATGTTGCATATTGCACATATGTGTAATATGTAATGTGTGTGTGAGAGAGAGAGACCTGCCGTGTTGAAATGATGTAGTATCAGGTGATGAGAAGCTTAAAAGCCACTAATTAATATATTAAAACCATAGCCCCTTTTCTCTTAATTAAACACTTAATTTATTCAGTCTGTAAAACATGCCCATCCCAGTTTCCACCTCGTGGATCATTTTGTCTACAAAACCCAAAGATATTCACTATCATTTCATTTAAATCATAAATTCTCATATTTGTGAACCATAAAATATTTGACATATAAAACATTTAAAAACAATTGGCAGCAGCCTGATGCTACAGTGAGCAGTTACCAGCCTGATGCTGAACATGCAGCCTGTCAGCCTTCGGGATTCCCTGTGGTTTGAATGCAGTAACTGATCTCTGCATGTAAAACCAGCTGACACTAACAACACTGTATTTTGTGAACATGTCACACACACGTGAATGCAAAGTGAATATCGTGGGTCAAACTTCACCAAAGTAAAACTCCATGTGAAGCCACGCTGCGATTCGCTGTACATCCGGAAGCAAATGGTTTATTCGCTCCCTCGCTCGGGCAGACAGGAAGTGAAAGGGAGGCGAAAGTTCACACATGTGAGGGCGGGCTGTTAAACTGAACAGCTTTCAGTCAGGTGGTCTGTGGCTCCACTGCGCTGCGAGGGACTTTTCTTTCTTTGGCCTCCATGTCAGGAGGGAAATTGCAGTGTGTGAATATTGGGTTCAGGCTAAACAGTGTTAAAGCATCTTCATCAGCCCATGCTGTTTGTTTTTGTGTTCACACGTTAACACTTAAAGTTAAGTTAAACCATGTTGGCAATATAGCGTATTGTGACCTGCAATACTGGAACAAAAACAGAAGTGTGTCGTGTGTGTTTACGCTTTGGATGTCGATGAAGAGGTTGTGATGTGAATGTGTGGACCAGGCCTTAGTCTTTAGTTACAACCCGTGCAGTGGTTATTCACTCTGTCTGATGGGATCTCTCTGGACCGGGGTGGCGGAGTCGCTGTTTGGGGGGGTCACGTCTCAGGTTTTTTAATCGTATTTATTCACGCTGAGCCACCTGTGGACTCTGGCTGTTGAAAGGCTGCACAATTATGCCAAACTCTTTGGTGCTTTGCCTGTTAGCGCAGCATCCAGCAGAGTGGGGGAGAGGAGCGTGCCGCTGAAGTTCCCCCCGCACAGGGCAAACAGAGTCATAACATCCTCTTTTCTTTAATGTCATGAATGTTTTGAATAGTTTGTCAGTGTAACACAAAGGGAGCACGATGGCGGTGAGAGTAAAATCGAGGGCAGGTTGACAGAGACACTTTAGGATAGAGCCGAGACTGAGGCTGTACAGTGTTTTTTTGTGTTTCATGTTTTTCTTAAGGGGGAGTGGAAGCTCAAAAGTTGCCGAAATGTACAGTGAATATTTGTACTGATCTCGTATTTGACGGCCTTTAATGCACAAGTATTCCTCGACCTGCTGTGTAGCGAGTAGGCGGGTAGGTATCATTTTAGCTCTGCTGATCATATTTAGCCTTACAAGACGACCTTGTTTAGTCTTAATCTGTTGTTTACAGGATGTTTATTGACTGCATGCAGAACAATGTTATACCCATGTTTGGCCTTATTTACGTTCTCGTCTATGGCTGTTTTTCTAGGCTGACTCGTCTACAGTATATGTAGATGGCCGCAGTAGTGGGAGAGAAGCTGTAGGAGCTTTGTGTAAATAATGAACAGTGTTGGGGCTTGTGCTATATTTTCATGCAGTGCGGGAAACTTTTTCTTTTCTTTTTCTTTTTTTTCCTCGTCTTTCCTGATCTGCGTTCACTGTTTGAAACCAGTGGAAGATTAACATTTTTATATATGTCACTGTTTTTATCAATAATCCTTTTGAAAGCTCATGTGTAAATATTTTTGTTAATCTTGTTTTTTCAGTTGCTGTTTTGTTTTTGCATGTCCAGGCAGTGTCGCCGGAGGAACATGATCTAAAGATGTAGAACACAGAGGACCCGTTGACTTGAAAATGTGATGGTTTCTTTGCATATGGATCTTTTTACAGGAATAAAGTATGTTTATTTTCACAGAAAACTCGAGTCTCGAGCCAAATACTTCTTCATGTTCGACTTTATTGAATATTTCACAGTTTAAACTTCACAGGTACAGTTGAAAGCGATAGATTAGCAGGAAAGAGTTGCAGACTTTGCTCCGCGCCACACACCGCCCATGTGAAGAGACTGGGGCGACACTCTGGGTGAATGTGTGGCCTTGCGAGACAAAGCAGCTTCCTCTTTTGGTGACTTCCTGTGCGGGTTCCATGACAGATCTCTCCTCTCCCCTGAAGCCAACAGTACACTCATCCATAAAGTAGGAAACACTACACTGTGGCAAGGAGTTTAGTAGTGCTTTCTACTTTATGGATGACTGCACTGTACATCCACCGCTCTTCTTCTTCCGTCTTGTGTCCTTCCCCGCTTCTCTTCTCTTCTTCTGCACCTGGGTTCGCAGCTGAACACACACACACACACACACCAACCCCCCACGCCCAGTTGTGCCGCAAACTGAAACCTCTCGGCCCAGTGCACACCCAACATTACACAGACTTCACTTTTTTCGCAAACTAGAAAAAACACACTTCCTGATTTGTTGTGAAACATTTGCATGTGAAGTTTAACACACGACAAAGATCTGCCACACAAATTGGGCCTCAGTGCTGTTTTTTTTTTTTAGCTGAAGTCAGAAATTAACAGGCAGAGGAAGCACTATCTTGTGGAAGCCATTTTGTCTGGCATGAGTTAGCTTTTTTCTGTCGGAGCAATCACGTTCAAAAGTTACAGAAAATAAGATCGCAGACGTCTGTGAGCAGGTTAGAATAACATCGGAACAAATGCAATGATCCTGTAGAAACATTTAAAGCTTAAATAAAAAACAAAGTTAGAAGAATGAGTTCAGCTTCAAGTAATACGTTTTCAATGTATTCATCGTAATTCGAATTGACATAGAATAGAATACTCCTTTGACAAAACGATAGATTCAAAAAAGTTTAAATAAATGAAATAAACGCTCTAAGATTGACTCATATTGTTTTATCTGACACAGAATTCGTCACAGATTGTTTGAACGTTAAAGACACGATGCCCTCCATCATACTGTACCTCTAGCTTTGTGTGTTTTCTCTGTTGGATGTGAAGCTTCTCCGGCAGCCTCTCACAGGTGTCTTCTCTCTGTCCGAGGAGTGGGTGAAGAAGAAGAAGAAGAGGCCGTCTCCTTTTGAACCCTCCATGACCACGTGATGTAACCACAGGAAGAGGTCTAACAGTCACAGCCGCTCTCATTCGCCACTTCCGCCCCTTCTCCATGCTGCTTTCTGCAGGCGCCTTTTTAAAAGCAACCAGAAGACGCCACGTTGACAATATGTCACAAGGACACAGCGTCTTTTGATAGCTTTCTTTTTAATAATTTCAGCTTTCTTAATCACACAAAAATGAAATCCCTTCAAGAGTTGCTGTGTCTGTACTGCTGTGCACATGATGGTGTCATTTAAACTATAGAACGTGATGTTGGGTAATAGGAAAGATTTCAACACACGATATGAGCTCATATTTAAGCAAATGTGAACGGTTAATATCGTTCACATTAGCTGTTTATATTTATATTCTGTGTTAAATTCAGTTGGGGTGGTACATATGTAACGTGCACATCCTGAGATCATGTTCTCAGAGTTGCTGCTTCGATGTCAGAGCGCTACAGGAAGCTACCTGATGAGCGCAGACGAACACTTCCGTGTGTGTCGGTGTGTCGGTGTGTGTATGTGTGTGTGTAACTTTTTTTTCCTTTACAAGAAACCCTAAAGGTTTTCCAGTATAAAGTGTAGTTTACTGTAAGATGAGCTGAACCCAGATGGCCAGTGTTTGTTCTCAGCAACCAGAGCCCGTCACCTCAGACAAATGCAGAAACAATAGAGGTGTGCTCAGAATGAAACTGCTCCAACTGAAGGTGGTTGTGAAGCTGCGTCGGTAAAGGGAAGTTTCACATGTTTAAATGTGTCCTTGTGCTCATATAAACACTGAAAGTGTCACAATGCTTCCTGAAGCTGTTTCACTCCAACTGATCCACAGTCCTAATGTCAGGACACTTTTTTTTATCATACAGGGAACACTGAGAACTTTATCCCCCTCTATTTCACTGAAATCAGTCTTAATGGGATTTCTTTCAGGCCAGTAAGAAGGATCTAACCCTTGATTAAACAATTGTAGTGGGACAAAAACTCCACGTACTTATACAAGTACATGTGCAATAATGTGAATTTAAACTTGAACTGTGTTCTCTTGTAGGCAGGTGTAGGGACTACAGTTTCTTTTTCTATTTTTTTTTTTTTAAAGTAAAAGCCCACAGGTTTCAATTCCCTGTAAATGCAAATGTCCAACTGTAGCCCACAGAGTCCACAGACGTCAGGTCGACAGCGTGAAAAAGATCAACGAAGCTGCACCGCTGACATTTAGTGATGTGGAAACATCAGCCTCAGATACCTCTGAGTGTTCTTTATATAGGGCACAGGCTGTGGGGGAAATACATTCACTTAAATACAATTTTGAAGTACTTTACTCAAGTCTTTCCAGTTAACATTATGCTACATTATACTCTACTTCACTACATGTTGAGGGAAATTTTTGAAATGTTACACCAGTACATATATTGACAGCTATAGGTACTACTTCCTTTAAAACTGTAATGTACATAACATGATGACCATGGTCATCTTTATAGTGCAGAGTAGACTGGACAGAAGGAATTCAGTATAATATTAAGATCCCTCTCAATAATACATCAGTAATAAAAAATCAAAACTTGTGTTGCCTTCATTCCGCTCTCCCTCTCTGGTAGTTTAACAGTTTAATTCACTAAATGTTGGCCACAGCCGCTCTGAGCTGTACGTGCTCTCTGACAGTGATTTGTTTTTTATATAAAGAAAAAGAAAAAGCTTAGTTTATTCAATCCTATAATAAGTCTGTATTACTTTTGCTTACATACTGAACTGACACTGGTGATGAGGGTAACAATTTGCAATAAGTATAGCTAAGTAGTATTTATGAACAATGAATTCAGGTATGAATAGATATTTATACATATACATTATAATAATAAACAGATAAAAGTGTTTGTTATTATCAAAAAACTACAACACATTTGTACACGGATAATAAATGACATTATAGTAAAACCCAGTTACTATAAATGAGGAGCTGTAAATGTTGACAAAAGATGTACATTAATAAAAACTAGGAAAATAGTTTCATATCCGTTTATGGCATATGCTAAAATAATGCATTCGAAATGATTTGTTATTCGTATTGTTTATAATAATCTATTGAAATATTTGTGCACTGTGCATGAATGCTGCCTGTTCCATTCCTTTTTAGTTCTCAAGCTAACTCTTTCCTTCAGGTGTTATTCTCTCCATCACTGACATTTGACTGCTGCTCTTTTGTGAACTTTGTGTTGATGTTAAATGTGTGCGATGAAAAGGGAATCCACTGTTTCTTGGTTTCAGTGTGGAGGTGGTGGAAGAAGTTTTCACATCCTTTACTGGGTTGAAAGTAATAGTGCAACACTCTAAAAATACTCGGTTACAAGTGACATAGATACATATTAGATTCTTAATACTGACGTCTGTATGTGAAAAAAGCATTTGAACGTTTCACTATTCAGTCCAGTGTTGCCCAATCTGGGTCATGCCCCTCCACAGGGTCACCAGCTACATGTGAGAGGTCCTGAGAGTTCTGCAGCCTCATGGACTGAATCTTCTGTACAATTCAATGTTAAATGTGACTCTGAGCAGTGAATATACCTGTGATAACAATGCAGTGGAAGGAGAAGTGGAACATGTACAACACCAGTCACTCTCTCTGTATGTGAAACCTTGCTCACACACTTTCCCAGTGAGAACTATGAACAACATGTGTGTGTGTGTGTACAGAAATGTGTGACATGGTTATGGAGAGCACGACTTATTTCCCACGACATTAGTTCCTGTCGTGAGAAAAGGAAGAAATGTCATCTGACATCAATAACTCTGAGGGTGAGGGAATGTGGGAAACAAATCCCTCCACCTGTGTGTGTGTGTGTGTGGGGGGGGGGGATTTACACAAAACTATGGGAAAGATGGCGTCAGCTTGTGAACCAGATGGACGTTGGGGGGAAAACAAATTGACGACTTGATGAAAAGATCCAGTTTACGGTCACATATTGTTTAAACCCTCCAATCTCCTGACCCCTGCCCTGACAGTTTCTAATCCCTGCCCTCTCCGGCTAATTGAGTCCCCAGCCTCCACCGACACCAGCCACTGCTCCACCAATGAGGAAGTGATCCTAGCTCCAAAGCCGGGGCCCTTGCTGCCTCTGGTGATAGACCTTATCTGGGCCCACAGCCATTTCCCCCTCCCTGCCTGTAACCCTCGGCCGTGTGTCGACACCACCGAGCCGCCCAGAAGCTCAGACGCCTCCCAGGCCTGAAAACTCCCCCGAGGCCTGAGCGGCTCTGAACCGCCTTCTGCAGAGCACCGGCGGAGAATAGATTTAGTATAGTCACATTTTCAGGTGCTTATACTTCAGCATTTTATTGTTATGCTACTTTTTGCTTGTACTCTACCACGTTACTCAATATAACATATTCATATTATAGCATATTACATCACTAAGGTTCCAAAACCCAACAAAATGTTGAACAACCTATTGACCAGAAATGGAAAAAAATATGAAATACTCATTTTGAGGCCTTTATCACTAAATGTTAGTTATTATAAATAAAAGTATGCTTTTAAAAACAATTTCAGCACTTTCATTTATTGTTTTCAGCCTGTCTCTAACAAATAAAGTTCCTATGATTAAAATATTCTAAATAGTCACTCAAGAAAAGGCTGACACATGTTAAACTAGAAAAAAGTTCCTGTAATTTGCCCCCTGATCCAGATTCACACTAACGTTCAATGGGTTCCTCCCTGTTCCGTGACACAACCCCAGTCCAGTAGTTTTTGCGTAATCTTCTTGAAAAGCAAACCAACCAAGTAACATACAGACAGGGCTGAAAACATGAAGTCCTCGGCAGAGGTAATAATTCATAGAGGACAAGAGGAGATCAAACGTTTCGCTAAGTGAAGTAAATGACCAGGGATTTATGTTGTTTATTTTAGCTTCTTTTTCCTCCCGTTAATTGTTGAATGGCTCCTCTGATTAAAGTCACCAGCTTCACCTTGAGTGGCTCCAACAGTAAAATGCAGCTCACATGCTGATGCACCATGATTAAAACGTATCAATGTATGTATTAATGTATGTAATAAAATATTAGTCCCAGGGGTAACTTTATCTCAGAATATATAAGCTAACTTTTAATACTTAAAGTAAATTGACAATACAGATAATTATTTTGTAATGTAGCCCTTGTAGTATTTAGTTGTTGTGCTCATACTTTAAAGGAGGAGAGAACCTCTTCCAACACTGCTGAGCCCCAAAGGTCCCATGTGCACATGTCAGTGCTGTGAAAGGATGAAGCCTCCTTTGTGAAAGGAATTGAAATCCTTAACTATGACGAGGTGCTCTCAGTTCTGTCTCTGCTCTCTACTCTGCAGAGGAGAGGAAGTTTTGTCAGCCTTATGAAACACTTACACACTCACTGTGAGGGTGTGTTTGTGTGTGAAATACATCGTCCTTGATCTCTATCTCCACTTTATCCTCACACACAGATCATATGTTCTTAGAACAAACCTCGAGTCGACACCTCAGTTTCTAATCTAATACTTTCCCTTCAGTTTTAATCCCTGACATATCCAAATAAGGGCAAAACCCTAAAGTGTAGTTACAGGCGTGTGCGTGTGTGTGTTTTTGTGTGTGTGTGTGTGTGTGTGTGTGTGCGTGTGTGCGTGTGAGAGAAAATAAAATGCCAGTATGTCACTTGCTGTGTAGAGAAGAGAGCCTGGGCGGAGTTGAAAGTCTTCCTGACACATGCTTGTGGTTGTTGAAGTCTCACAGCAGCGAGCCCAGTTCTCAGTTTTGTTTTTAGTTTGCAGTATTCATGAAACAACTTCAGCTTCATCTGTGGGGAACACGAGGAGAAGTGCTAAAAGCTGCACTTAAGTGTGAAACTGTTGTGTTACCCCGTAAAAATGGACTGTTGGCGTCTCTTTTCTGGATGTGCACTGAGAGTTAAAAACCCACAAGGAGGCACAGACACTTGTGGTTTATTTCTGATTTGATCACCAACCGTCTCTAAAGACTTCACACTCTGTTCAAAAAGTCTCATTTGTGTTGGAGCGAATGAGACGTTATTTAACATTCTTTACATTTGAATAAGTGTGATAATTGTACTTTCTTGATTCTTGTTGTTCTGGATTTGTACCCTCATGGTTGAATGCACGTATTGTAAGTCGCTTTGGATAAAAGCATCAGCTAAATGAAATGTAATGTAATGTAATGATTGATTTGAATTTAGCTTTTGTGTAAAACAAATGTAAGTTGCTGCTAACTGTATAAGAGGAAGCGTGGGTCCTTGTTAAACGAAGACCTGACACATCAGTTTCAACAGTGACCGGTCGGCCTGTTAATTCAATTTGATTGGCAACATGGTTGGTGATAACGCTTCATCTTAGTAACCGAGAGCGGAGGAATGGAGTGAAAAATAAAATCATAGGACAAATAAAATGCAACAAGATGACTCATAGCTAGAGATAATATTCATAAGGCTCATTGCTACAGAGTCTCTGACCTCATTGTGGCAGCAGCAGGAAAGGAAGATGCTCAAATAAATAAGTGCATTATTTTAACATTGGTTCATAAATTTAAAGTTTAAACGTATTTGTTTTTTTGATCCTACTCATTTGTGAAGTGTATATTTCTTTAGTTATTGACACTAGCTTCACAACAGTGAAAAATAACGTGGTGCTTTTAGTCAAGTACTAAGTTATATACAATTTTCACGCGTTTATTATTTTGATTTTCTCTTGCTTTATAGTTCTACTCCACCACAGTCCAAGAACATAGTTTCATATTTTCATATAAGTTTACTAACAAACTAAAGCTTGATCCACAAAATGAATAAGATAAACGATTGTTGGTTTGATGAATTAAACTACAGTTGATATGAATAAATAAATAATGAGAGAAGCCGTTCTGGTATTTTTATCTTTGATATTTGAAGTAGTTTTTTTCTTCTGATACTTTTCTTTTTTGTTTTTTATATAACACCCCCACCTCTTCCTCCTCCCCCCATCTCTCTATCTTCTCTCTTCTATTTTTCTCTACTCACCCCAACCAGTCGAGGCAGATGGCCGCCCACATTGAGTCTGGTTCTGCTCGTGGTTTCCTCCAGTTAATGAGGGAGTTTTTTTTCTCAACAGTGTTAGCTCGCTGTGGGAACTGATGGGTTTTCTCTAAATTTCTGTCAGGTCTCAACCTGACTGTTTAAAATACCTTGAGATAATGTATGTTGTGATTTGGTGCTACACTTATAAAATGTAGTTGAATTTCAAGTAAACTTTTGAAAGCAGGACCTTAAAGTATTTTTACTGTGTTGTATTAATACTTTTGAACACTTTCTGTCTTTTAGCACGGGCCACTCTTTAATAGTTGAGTGCAATTTCTCCAAAAGGATGAAGGGACAGAGTGATAGAGAGACGTCTCCCTCTGTTGTAAGCTGCTTCTAATACAGATCCAGTTACAGTGTCAAACCACACAAAGGGCAGACTAACCTGAGGCCCTCGTGCACATCCTGCAGTGCAGCACACCCGAGAGTGCAGTGTTAGACACTTTCAAGTTGCAGTGTGATATATGAGTTTGTCAGATTATATTTGTACTGAATGATTCTCTGTTGTGGCATTTATTTTTAGTTTAAAATTGAGTATGGAGGCGTTAGGTAGAAAATAAAGATTCTGTCCTCCATTAAAAAATATGCAAAAGAAATCCTCCTGATATTTAATGAATTGTTTCTTCAGTGGCCTGTTGCACATCATTTCATCTCTTTCTCAACTGAAGTCTGTTCAGAAACATAAAGTGAGACACATGAAACCGGGACAGCTGCCCTGTTTAAGATATGACTGATACACATACCTTTCTTATACTGTTTAAACTAAATTTGCTGAATTAAAACCCCCTACAATCAGGGAATACCCATTTATTTCAGATTGACTTTTATTACCAGCGAGTGTAGGTTCCTGAGATTAAACCATCGGCTTCACTTCAATGAACCATAACCTCCGCGTGTTTTTTTAATCAGAGAGAATTCACTAACCACACCTTTGTAACAAAATATCATCCCGGGTGTAATAAAATCTCAACTAATAAGATCTAAAAAGATGACAGCGAGAGCTCACTGTGCTCACTTACAGAGATTTAAAGAGTCTTTGATGTGCATGACCCTGCTCCATCAGGTTACAGTAAAATTAGACAAAGCCTGGAGCCTCTGGGAATAATGACGTTCTCCCTAAATAGCAACACAAGACAAAAGCAGAGTGCTCCACCTGATACACACATCACAGGTTGACGAGCTATAACTTACAGGCTATTGTGCAATGAAACAGTATCTACAGAGGTAACTGGTAATGATACAAGCTTTAAGATTGAACTGGAGACAGTAGATAATAATGGGCTGATAATTCCCCCTACTGGCAGTAAAAGGTTCTGCAAACAATTCAGGTACTAGGTAGAAAGCACCGTCTTGTGGCGCAAAAAAATAAATACAGGAATGTTTCATGAAGTTTCTTCAAACCAAAAAGTCTACACTATCTATCAGTTCAGTAGTGTATTCAAAGTGCTGTAAAAAAGTATATTTTTCTTCTACTTTTGTATCCTGCATCCTTGTGTGGATGTTTTTTTTATCACTGTACATTTATTCAATAAACACCTGCAGACTGTATCAACCTTAGACATACTGGAAATTGCTGGGTAACCCATTCTCTACAGAATAACAATCTGAAGAAGATACGAGAGACGATGAAGAGTTTAGCTCCTTCATGGTTCATGTTCGTTGTTTACATCATACAGAAGCGTACAAATGAACAATGATGTGACAATATCCTATAAAACAGATCTTTATTTTTCTTAATAACTCAAAGAAATACAAAACACCCCCTTTTTCTGACATATAATCATTATGCTGACATTCCTAATCCCAACAAAAAAGAAGAATTGATGTAGTTTCTCGTCTTGGGGTTGCTGCACAACGATATCACTCGACACTTCATAAACTGGAAGCTGTTGGCTTTATGTCTTCACTGCTGTTTCTCTGGATTTGTATATCACTCCTCTGCTTTTCAACTCTCGCACCACGCCTTTAGAAAAGGAAAGAGTGAAATTAGAAAGGAACTCCAATGAAGAAAACAGCCAAAAATGTATTTTCCACATGTATGTAATGTTTCATATTGAGTCAGGACAGTTTAGATACCTGGAGGTAGTCTGCCTGTCACTGACACAGCATATACGCCTGGCTTGAAGTTTCCTGTAGGAGGGGAAATGTACACAAGCGTAAAGACTTAAATAATGATTCCAACTGACAGTGACTTGAGATCAGTAATTGATCACTGCACCTTTAAGTGGAGGAACACATCCTTACCTATCCTCTGCCATTTAGCTACCCAGCTGTCTTCTGGACTCATCATGGATACCACACTGTGAACATACACACACAGAGTCATGGTAAACGTAGAGTACACACACACTCCATGTGAACCTTTAGAGACGATCGTTGTATGTGGATGTTTACCCGTCAAACGAGGAACTTGTGCATTCATACACCATCTCTCGGTTCCCCTTCATCTGGAGGTACGACTCACAGTTGTCACAGCCGTCATACTCGAACTGGTCAATGGTCTGAGGAAGAAAAGGGGACGATGAAATGAAACGAGAAGTAAGATGTGATTCAGATATATGCAGACATGCTTGGTCTCTGTTGGTGTCCAGCTACAAAACCGCTGTTTGTTGTAACGCGAACCCACAACCCCTTCACTCCATGTTTGTGACAGCAGATAGAGAACGCTGCACAGAGAGCGGTAACATGTTAGCATCGAAGCTAGCTCCATCGATTCTTTCCAGCTGTTCATGATTTACCTTCACTAGCGAACACAGGAGACACGCTCTCAGGTGTCGCAGGTCTTTAGGAACCGTCTCCAGAGCCATTGTGTTAATTTCCAGCAGTAAAACACGCGATAAAAGCCGGTGTACCAGACCACAGATGAATGTTTTGCTGTCGCTGAAGGAAGTACGTCATCTGTGGGGTACTAGGAGAGAACCAGCCTCCAGCAAAGAGGTGTCCGCCTAGGCGCCTGTATAAAAATAATCCTGAAGCGATGAGCTTTGAGGGATTGTGTGTTTGTGTTGTTGGAAATTGTTTATTACATAATTTAAAACATCTCCATTCCACTGAAAATTACTTTTCAGTTTTACCAAAATCTGAAATGTCAAATCAAACATAAATCGTCAGTAACTGCTGAGACATTCACAAAATTGGAAAATAAAAATAAATACAAATTTCCCTGTGTACAACAATTCCTTGGTAATCCTTACTTTGAATTAATATTATTATTTTAATAACATTCCATAATGCACACATTTACAAATTAATTTGATGAGATACAGGCATATAATACACAGCACACATGACAATATGTCACAAAACACGACAGTACATCCTCCCAAACCCTCAACGACAGATATAGAATTAATAAACACATATCAAAAGAAAGACGAAAAAAGTTAAATTTGATGCAATTTTAATCCCAGTACATTTAAGGTACATTATAGTTCCACAATTCACAGATTTCTCTTGTTGTTTACATTGAACTTTGGATACTGTATTATTTACAACAGTTATTAAACACACACATAGTGCATATTCTTGTCTAAGATTTACCTCCTGCCAAAACTGTGGGTGAAGAAATATGCCCAAATCATACAGCTGTTTTTTCTTTCTCTTCTTTGTTCATTGTGATTTTAATAATTTACATATTTGATGTGTTTTTATACGACTAAGCAATGTTATCCAAAAACATTCAGAAATAGATTATGTTCAATGTTTCTGAAAAGTTCAGTTTATGTTAAATTAATTATTTGTGGTCATCTGTCACTCTTCCTGTGACTGGGTAAGAAGGAGGTGATACAGAAGAAGCAATAAGGATAATAATAATAAGAGGGTAGAAGAAGAAGATATATACAATAATACAAAATAAAAAAATGTATATTCAAATTGCCCAAAAAAGACAACAGAGTTTTTAATTAGTTAAATTATGGCTTCTTAAATCCTCATTATAGTCTACATGTTCAATTCAGTAGAACATAAAGATCATTACAGTTATTGGTAACTTCTGTGCTTTCTCCGTATTGAAGAGGTGACATGTCTACGGTGGAAAATACTTCATTCATCCAACATCCAAGCATCCATCCATCCATGCATCAATGCCTCCATCTGTCCAACCATCCATCCAATCATCCTTTCAAGTATCCCTCCATCCATCCTCACTGAGTCAGCAGCTCACTCTTGGTCAAACTACTAAAAAGCAAGCTTAAACATACGTGTAAATTGCTTTAAATGTTTTTACTTAATAGATATTTTATGGTTTAGTCCAGTGTGACATGTGAAGCGTTTGTGGCTGCAGGATTTAACACTTTCTAGCATGTCCATAAGAGATATTATGTATACATTTATTTACTCACTCAATTCAGAAAGTGAATGAAATCATCTTGGTGTTGTCAAATATTAGAAGTAGTTATATGTTTATATAAATGTATATGTTTATATTTCTATCTATCTATCTATCTATCTATCTATCTGTCTATCTGTCTGTCTGTCTGTCTGTCTGTCTGTCTGTCTGTCAGTCAGTCAGTAGGTCAGTCAGTCAGTCAGTCAGTCTATCTATCTATCTATCTATCTATCTATCTATCTATCTATCTATCTATCTATCTATCTATCTATCACTTGATCAACCGATAGCTCATAATTTCGTGTGTAATAATGTAATCACATGAAATATGTGCTTCCTATTTACTTAGCTGCGTGTGTTTGCTGCTGATATGAAACGTTATCATGTTGAATGCAAAACGCCGTCATGTAGTTAAACTGTGAAGCAGCTGTTTACAAGTCCAATGGATGCAGCCATGACAGTAGTTGACTGTGGAGAAGAAGCGTTTGGACCGCAACTGCTTCAACGGCGCCTGAAAGTCCCACAGTTCGGCAGAATCAGGAAGGAGGCTGCACCTGTGACCCAGGTACGATCATAGCTAGTTTTTTATTTTCTATTCAGCATCATTTGACGCAGAAATACAACAGAATGTGGACAGAATGTTCTCTAACGTAACTGTGCGAAATAAATCCAGATACACAGCGAGTTATTGATCAGCTAACGTTTTCGCTAGCTAATGCTAACTGAGTAGAGCTAACGTCACAAGTTAGCATTTTTACATCTTTTGTCTTTGAGTACAGCTAATAATTTGCACTATTCAACTTTTTAGTCAATAGCAATTAATATGATGAGTTTTAATTATACTTTTGGGTTAACTTAATGGGATTTCCATCTTGTTAAAATCTAGAATATATTGTATTGTTTTTTAACAGTAAACAACTCCTCCTAAATGTTTTGAAGGTGTTCCATCTGAGCTAATTTGTGCTACTTCAAAGTTAGCTGTAGGACTGGTAGTTAGTGTGTTGTGTTGGATTATACGCCAATTTAAGCTAACTGCTGACAGTTGACTTGATAAGCCCATGTTAACTAGTATCACCTCCACTTCCAGGTCTACATACTACAGCATGGATGATGGTGGACTTTCACTCGCTGATAACATCGATCCTCATTATTTCCCTGGCAAACTATGGCGTCTGGTGAACAACCCGGCCAATGAATCAATCTACTGGGACAGACTGGGCGAGGTCATCATCATTGACCAGAAGCTCTTCGAGGGGCAGACCCTGTCTCCATCCTCCCCCCCCACCAACATCAGCACCACCGGCAGCAGCAGCCGCACCATCAGCACCACTCACAACGCAGACACATTCAAAGCAACCAGCTTCTGCAGTTTTGTCCGTCAGCTGAACCTGTACGGCTTCAGGAAACCACACCAAGCTGTTATATATAGAATTCATCCTTCTGCTGTAAAAGGGCACTTTCGTCACTACTACCACAGCAAATTCAAGAGAAGCCATCCTGAACTGGTTTCCACTCTGAGGAGACTCACTGTGAACAATAAGGCCAAGCTACGAGTTGGTCAGACTGTGACATGCAGGACCTTGAATAAACGCATAGAAGATCATGGTGGCAGGAATGCAGGTGGGAAAAAAGGGAAGTGAATACAATTTTGAAGTTAAATTATTTATTAGGCTTAAGCCATAACTTTCCATTTAAACCAAGTAGGGCTGGGCAATATGACCCAAAATGTTCAAATTAGTTGATATGAATAATAATTATCATGTCACATTACATTTTAAATTTAATTTGCAACATGGTGGGCTCATGGTATCAGCTGATATTAGCCTTTCATAGACATATTGGTATCACTTTATGTTTGCCAATATACTCTGGGATGAAAAGTTTTATTTAACAGAATACACAGTGCAAAGAATATGTGCATTTTTGCTCTCGTGTTTCTCTCTTCCAGTTAACCTGTTAGAAAGCGAGTTATGAACCAGACTTTGTTACATCACTTAAATTGTACAAGATACTCCAAAATACAATAGTGTGCATCTGTATGTTGAGAAAAGGTTTTGATTATCTATGGTTTAAACTCCAATAGTAACAGGATAAACCATCCATTCAATCCATTATCTATACCACGAAACATTTTGAGTATCAGTGTATAGCAGGACCAACATATAGAGACAATGTCTCTGCAGTCACTTCCCCACCGGGCCCAATGGATCAGGAGCCAACTCCTCCCTTCAGTCCACACACTGGAACCTCAGCCCCACCACGACACCTGAGCAGGGCCCACAGTCATGATGCATCTTTACCGACTGGACAAGTATCTCCAAGCAACCGCTGCGCAGGAGTATTGTCAAGCTCCGATGCCACACACCTGCAAGAGGAGTTCATGACCTGTGCGAACCATGGAAATCCAATCGTCACCGCATATTTTAATGCTGAACCTGCAAGTTTTGTGAAGACTAGAGTTAACCTGTTAGAAAGCGTTTGTATCTGTATGTTGAGAAAACATTTTTTTGATAATCTATGCAAAAAAGTTAGAATTCAACTCCAGTTGTAACAGGCAAAACCATCCATCCATTATCTATACCACTGATACTTTTTGAGGGTCGGTGTATCGCTGGACCAACGTATAGAGACAAATCCGTTTTATTTTACACATATGGTCAATTTAAAGTCTTCAATTAACCCAACCCAATGGGCAACACCCCGGACAACATTTTAGGATTTATTTTATGATTGTAATTCTTTGTTCTTTCTCTTGAAAGTCTTTGAGTGCTATCAACTGAACCATGTGGCATCACATATGAGGGAGAATGGGCTTCTGACATGGCTACCCAGGACCCATGGTTATATCCAGGTGGGTGAATTCACTCTGTCAAATCTATGATCAATCAAGAAAGATCAGTATATTTTTTAAGTGTTTAAATCTTACACTTTAATTTCACGTTTTATGTCATGTTGAGGAGATCCAGGAGTTACAGAATTAGAAAGAACAGGGTGAAATAATGTGACATTAACTTGAACACCATTTTCCAGGCTGCTAATGAAGTGATTCAAGCTCCACCGAGTAGAGTTGTGAGCTCAGAGAAGCTGGTCCCTGTGTCAGAGGTGTCCTTCAGCACCAGTTTTACCAGCTCTGCCAGCCCCAGAACAGCCAACCCTCAAACCATCATAATAGATAAGCTGAGCAATGCTGATGGGTCTACGTACAGTGAGCACAAGGAATCTGTGACTTCGGTGACTGAACTCATGCCGGAAGATGTATGAGGTAAGCTTCAACGTTGTAGATTTCCTGAAGACATTTGGCCTCATCTTTTTCTAAAGGCAAGAAACTTTGCCAAGAAAGACTGGACGTGGTCTGCGCAGAAGTTTGCAACCTTAATATTTGATATGACATTCACCTGTAATACAGGGTGTGTACCAGGTCTGTAGAAGATCTGCACATTATTTGCGGTGCTTTCCTCTGTGTTATGGCAAGGTGACCAGTGTTGATGCAAAGGACAATGAGATCCTAGTTGTTGGAGAGGTTGGAGAGCTTCACTTTGATCTCAGTCAGTTTACGGAGCTTATTCATCCTTTAGGTAGGACAATGATTAATATTTAGGAAGTTTGTTCAGGGTAAATTTACAAGTCTTCACTGCATCAGGTTCACTGATAGTTGGTCCTGTTTCTCATTTTAGATCTCAACATGTTGGAAAGTGACAGGGAATCTTCAGGGTGTGTAATAGGGAAGTCTACACCATTACCAGACTTCCTTCCTCGCTTTTTTGTGTCAGTGTGAGGACTATCATTAAGCCATTGTACATATGTAACATTTAACATTTTTAAAGGGTGAAGCAAAAGATGACCTACATTTTTAGTCTTAATATTTTTCCAACTTCTGATGGTTTTAAAGTATTGTAATTTAAAGTATATCTATATATTTGCAGCAGGGAGCTTACTTAAAAGCCTCGCCCCATTTTAATATGCACAGTTTTAACCTGCATATTAATATATATATCGTAGATGCTGTGTTTTTAAATGTTGAATTGCTTAGTTTTAAAGGCACGACTGTTAAAGTATAGTTAATAAATGAAATATAGATTAGATCAACAGTTGGTTTGTGGTTTTATATGGGAATTTCCTAATGTCTTGTTGACAGCTGGTTACAGGAGACCTATGGTGGTTGTGTAGGTATTTGGACGCTAGAGGGAGCCACTCACTAGTTCTTGCTCCGCGCTGCTGCTCCTCCCTCCGCATTTAATGCTGCCTTCACGTGCTACTCGGAAGCTCCATTATTACATTTCTACAACTTTTGTTTTTCTTGTTGGACTTCAGTGTTGTGTGGCGCAGCCAGCAAATCGAAGTCCGTAAGGAGGAAGTTTGACTGGAGACAGAGAAGGGGAATTTCAGCTGTGAGTCTTACTTTGCATCCCCTGTCAGCAGCATATATGAACACCCAGCATCACAATCGATTCAGATGTTTCTCAGACCTTTCCAGACGCAATGCTGCTTTTATGGTCGAGTTCCTTTTTTAAAGAAGTCCCAAACTCCTACAACACATGAAGGCATCAGGACAGTGAGCAGGTAGAGGCCGTCAATGGGCTCCCAGGAGAGAAAGAGAGAAGAGAGAGAGAGGGAGAGAGAGAGGGAGCGAGAGAGAGACAGAGAGAGAGAGAGAGAGAGAGAGAGAGAGAGATTACTGCACACTGTGTCTCTCCACTTGATCAACTTGGGAATCACGAGGAGTTTGGAGAACTTCCACTTCACTTTTTCATCCAGAGTTTCGTCTCCGTTCTCACCGAAGATTGTTTTGACAAGCGACTCATTTTCTGTCCTCTGGAGGATCGTATCCAATTCTCTCTCTCTCAGCGCAGCGGAGCCGCTGCACTCGGGAATGTCCTTTTTTTCCTCCTCCTCTGTCCGTCCTGTCTTCTCCTCCTCCCGTGTTCTCTTTGTTTTTGGCAGTGATCAGGTTTAAATGGAGAGTGGATGGCTCTGCTACAGGGGTCAGCGTAGTAACTAAGATATAACTCAAGTGAGTCAACTGTCCATCTGCTACTACGATGTACTGACGGCGAGGTTTTTTTATTCTTCTAGTTCTCCATGGTTGTAAAAGTTGAATCGGACCCTCTGTCTCTCCATTGTGGGTCAACACGCCTCATGAGTTTCCGGCGGCAACCTGTAACCAAGCCTTTGAAGTTCAAGCCCCTCTGCGTTTTCTCTGGATTTATCTAGAAAATGTGGCGCCGCCGGGACGAGCTGCCTTCTGACGCCGTTTGTCAACTCGTGTCCGGTCCGCAAACGTGACCGAGCGGCACAGTGGCCGGTGCGCACTGTTTCTTTTTAATAACGCTCAGTAACACGCAGCAGTCGAGATACGGGTGAAGAACGACGCATCGCTGTCTGCCGGGACCTGCCCTCCTCCTGCGTAAAGGATACTTGTTGAAGCGTCAGGCCAACGCGTTCCACATGAGGACATTCGTTGTGCGTCTGCGGGAAACCAGTGCAAACCTCAAGCTCCGAACACAACACGACGCGTCTTCACGGTGCATGTGTGCTCGCACTGCTCCGTCACCCACATTAATGACACTGGATAAAAGTTCGCCGTTAAATCAGGGAACGGATCAGTTTAGCGGGGACGATGCGGCCGGCTCCATGTGGGCACTGAGCGACACGCACTTCTACACCCTGTACAGTTTGAATATTAACTCTGGTGCTGAATAGGAGTTTGAGTTATGACTTTGAGTTATGCTGGCAGCCCTCCAGCTGTAAACGCTTGGATCGCATCTACTTCGCAGTAGTCGCCCGGGCAGAAAAGAAGAAGAGGGACGTGTGTACATATTTGTCTTGTTTTGATCCGCGGTGCTTGCCTGCTTTGAAGTCCACCATGTGCGGCCGGGCACCGCCGCTGCAGCCGAGGCCATGACCGTCCCCCAGCGGCGCCTGGCCGGGCTCTGGCCGTGGCTGCTCATGGCGGCCCTGCAGGTGGTGCTGGGCCAGCCGGGCCTGGAGTCCGAGCGGCCGGCCCTCCGAGCGGTCATCAAGGTGACACTGCTTAAGAACGAGCCGACGGGGAAGCCCATCACCCTGGAAGGGGTGTTCGTGGGAGGAAGTGCCGGCTACGCGGATGGGAAACTAATGCAGGTAAGACGTCTCAAGGGGGAATCTACTATGTATGCTCACACACTGCTTCGCATCCTCACACTTAATTAATGTCCAAACACCTGAAAAGTCGTTTCCTGAAGGCTGTTGGTGCTTACAGGGTGGGGGTGCACACCTGTTATAGAGTTGATCATATGATTGACTTGAGTTCGTCTGTGTGGACACACAACAGAGACTCCACACAGATCAGTACATTATTACTGTTCTCTCATGGTAGAGCATTTAACAAATACTGAACTGTCGAGATATCAACTGGACTCGTCCCTACTCCCATCATTGCTGTTCGATGCCAACTGGGGAGACATAATTCAACATTAAAATCCCATTTTATTGGGGGTCTATGTAATAAACATCAATTTGACATTTAGTTTTTGCTCCCACACTGTCCCGTCTTTCAGTGTATCCATCCCTCTGTGGAGTGACTCTTGGCGCCACATGTTTCTCTGAGCAAAAAAAGGCTGTTTACAGCATCCACTGTCTGATTAGAGCTAGATGATGTTAACACCAAAATTGTTGCTCTATGCCATCAAAATACTCTAGTGACTATTGGTTACAGTACACAGTACTACCCTTTCAGCTCAGCCCTCAGCGTGTGATGACAGAATATCTAAATTCCTTGAACAATAGTGATGACACACAGCTGTTATTGAGGTTAGTTTGTTTTCAGTCTATTTTTACTTAGGGTTTGATTAAGGTTGCCAACTTTAGTAGGTGTATCTTTTCTGAGAGGACAGCTTTGTTTTGCAGGTACTATTTAAGACTTCTAATGTTCTTCCAAAAATGTTTGATACCAAGGTGTGGTCGAGGAATATTAATCAACACCGCAAATCCTGTTTAAACCCATATAAACATGTAACTGAACCAAACTTGTTTTCTTTTCCTACACCATTTTAAAAACAGCATGTCACTGCCATGTGAATGTAAAGTATGTAGTCTATTCACTGTGCATGTTTAGGATTCAGGAGTGGATTATGGGTCCTGGGGCATAAAGCCCGCTTGCGTCAATTTATTTGCTGTTTCCAAAGAAACAGGACGACAGATACGCGGCACTGTAGAATCTTGTCTCTCTTCACTCACCAGGTGTGGGAGGTTTTGTGAATGGTGAGCCAGATGCGTCAGTTTGCCGTAATTGTTAAGGATTTACATGGCTTCCCCACAGAGAAAGCCCAGTACTAGGGATGGTGAAACATTGGTGCTGTTTCCCTCTCCAGTTAAAAAAAATGCAACTTTAAAGGGCCTGTGTGGGATCCTGGAAACATGTTGTTGAGGTGAAACACTGCGCAGCTGAGATCAGAGACACTTCTGGGATTTCCAGAATTCTTTAAATTTCCCTCAGTAAACCCTAGCACAGTTTTTGTAGAGATCTGAAGGACAACATACACATTTTCTGTAAATTCACAAAAAGATATTAACCCAATTCCACCAGGCCTCAGAAGAACGCTTCAGCAATATACTGTACATACTAAGATACAGTGCATATTAAGCTGGCTTATGGTTGATGAGACTTGATCAAGATTGTAGAAGTGATATCTGCACATACTCCCCTGTAGGTGTGAAGGAAAGTGCAACAGGGCCAGCTAATACTTTCATCTATACCACAGTCAGAATGGCGACAGTCTAATCCTCCTCTGATAAGATCCCTTTTTCCCCCCTCTTTTTCTTTTTGCAGGCTAAAATGTCAGCAGAGCTGGTTTTGTCTGAAACTTTGCTTTCTTGTTTCTCTAAGTCAGACCAGTGATTGTGGTTCTGTTCAAGGTTATGAAGGTATAGTTTTGTCCAACTCTCTCTTCCCACAGTGCACAGAGGTGGTGTTGTGCTGCAGGATGCTCTTTGTGCAGGGCAGGCCTGTTCGAACAGGTCCTCATTGCCTCGGCAAGCTGCTCTGCTTTAATGTTCTTGTCTTCCAGTGGACGAGGGGGTTGAAGGCTGTAAAGGAGGTGGAGTTCCATACATACGCTGCCTCACAATGTCCCCTTTCAATTACAGATTACGATCTCTTCACTGTGATAAAACTGTCCAGCCGATTAATGCCTCATAATAACCATGAAACCAAAGCTCTAGATATCTATTGTGGGGCTGTAGTTCGTCTGGTTTCATCTACAGATTTTACTCTGGACCATGCTGAAGCATGGGAACCAGTTTTGATAAGCTACAGTTATTTGGTATTTTAGCAACTTGTTCGTCTAAATTTAATTTTGGAAGTCTAACATTTTCTAAAGGTAGAGCAGGAGCTGTTGCTCTTGCCACGAGGGATTGTTGTAATCCTTTTTGGCAATGCATGTAAGGTAAAAACTCAAAGTAGAGGGTGTAGGAAAGAGTCTCCGTCTGTGTATTCAAGCGATGAGGCTTTGCTTTGGTGCGCATTTCCCTCTGATCTATTAAAACTGTGATCTCCCTGGAAGTTTGCCCTGTCCTCTGAATGAACACGTTGATTGGAACACTGGCTGGGGTCTGGCCAGAACTATTTGGACAAATACAAGTACAAGAGAAGTGCAAAGGCTTGAAGGATAGCTTCAAACTCTAAAGGATTGTCAATTGTTTATCTTCATACAGGCATTGTACCCAATTAAAAGTCGTCATAAAGATTCCACCTGTTTCATTTAAAGAAGTTTTTTTGTCTTTTTCTTTTCTCACTCACGTCATATTTTTGTAGCTTTGTACTTTGAAATTTTGCATTGACCTTTGAGAGCTCACTTAAATACACCAGCTATAATTAAGGCAGGCCTAGCAATTGACTGAACACCAGTTAACTCTGCACTTTGCATTCTTTCATCTCCCTTTTTGGTGTCCCACAAGACACTGTGTGCCTCCCTCGACTGTCCGAGGACACTTTCTGCATGTTTCCCCCCTGGCTGGCCCTCACCACAGCCGTTTGGGATCGAGGGATTGGAGGGCGGAGGGGGGGCGCTGAGGGAGAACATCAAAGCGAGTCCAGCTCCGAACGTGAGCCGGGATGATTAAAAACCGAGACTGTTTACTCTGCACTTCCCAAATGGGCCCTCTCCTCCCCCTCCCTCTAGATTTTTTTCTACATACTTCCTATCTCCCTGGATGAGATAACATCCTGTCCAAGGCTCCTTGGGGCTCCTCGCTGCTTTACATTGCTGGGCTCACTGCTGTGCACAGTCTGTACCTGTGACTAATAGATTGTGAAGGTTTTCCTGAAGTGTGTGCAATAGCCTGCAGTTTCTTTAGTTTCGTATCAACTCCTTGTAACTGTTGTGTAAGTAAATACTGGAATATTTTGCTCATATTTCTGGTTTGCTTGGGGTTACTCAATATTCTTTGATCGTGTCCCAAAATCCATCAAGCTTTTGGAGGATTTGATATACAGTTTGAAGCAATTGGCTATGGGATAAATATCATACCATACTCGAAATTTAAGAAAAATGATTTTGCATGATTGAAAGCCTTGCATAATATTTTGATAAGCTGAAAAAAAGTATTTTCACTGTTCTCCTAATTGCTTTGTTTTTTTGGGTTTGAAACTTTGTGGGTGATCTAAAAATTGGTGCACTTATATTCTGAAACATTCAAACTGGAGTTTTGAAAGGGCTAATGTTCAGGTCAACGTGCAAATCACCTAATTATTGGCAGCGTTGTCCTGCTGATCTGAAAAGCCAAAACTGATAGTCTGGAAAAAAAGTTGGGATGTTGGAGGCAAGGGCATTTACCTTGTTTACTCGTCGCTGAAGTACAGTCGCAGCTTCATACTGGGTTATTTGGGATTTTGCAACATTATGCAATGGTTCAAAAATTTGTTTCACTCATGCAAACCTTTTTTATTAGATAAGCTTTCAAATGCTTTTCTTCGAGTTTCGGGACATAGTTTCATATGTATCTCATAATGGGTGTGTGGAAGATTTGTAACATGGACAGGAACATATTTTCTGTAAAATGGCTGCCTATGGGATTATAGTTAATGTTTAGTGCTAAAGTTTCACATTGAAGTTAGTGCTTTGCTATCACTTTATTGTCCTCCAGTTATTTGCTTGCTAATGAATCTGGAACCAGTTTCCATTTTGGCAAGCAGCTGCACTCACTGAGGGCTGACTTTTATGGTATAGTAACAGTAAGACGGGAAGGGATCATGCGCTGAGTTTTGCTGCAGTGCCCAGTTTACATGCACAGCAGCTATGTCTACCATGCAAAGCTCTGCCATGTAAACTGGTATGGACACCATATGAGACCTCAACACACACAGCAGCACAGTCACGTCCCCATCAATCCTTTCTGGCACTTAGTGAAGTTGGCAGTTACATTGAGGAATGAATCAAGTCTCTATAAGCTCAAAATTTTCGTCTGCTTCGCCAGTGACGGTTAAGGAAGAGCAATTAAGTGCTGTTTGTGTAGAAATGGAGGACACTCAGGGTCAGCCGTTGCCTTGAAATCCAGCATATAACAACGAAACATGCTCACTGCCGTCAATGGAAGTATTCACATTCTTTTATGTGGCCCACAGTCAAGACATGTTTGTCTTTTGGATTCCCATATGTTCATCAGCTCAACTTGTTTGCTATTGCTTTCTGCCATCTCCTTCCTTTATGGCGATGTGTGACCATTGGTCTGTGTTGCCTCTGGCACCCTCCTCGCACACACCCCCATGTGTGTCCAAGCTATCAGACAAGCTCTGGAGTAATGGCTTCTCCTGGGCAGGCATCTGACAAAGCTGCAGCCTGCAGCACAGGAAGCAGGGGCTAGTGCTGTCTTGCCCAGCCTCTTCCACAAGAGATGGCTGTTGAGATGTTTCTTATCATTGCCGCAGCACTGGGAAGATGGGAGAGGCAGGTCAGGGAAACATGGCAAGTCCCTTAATCCTGCTGGCCCCCTTCTTTTTAAGTCATTAGTCCAGGTCTGGAATTCTTGAATGTTATACAATACATTTTTGTCAACTTTTCATAGCTCTCCTCGTGCAAATAACAGAGGAAGACCTCTGCTACTTCTGTAGACAGTCCCTATCACTGCTTCACTCACTCCTTCAGACACAAAAGAGTAACATACTTAATTCCATGTTTCTGTACACGTAGAGCAAGCAAACACACATGCACACAGACACATGCTTAAGGCATTACTACTGGATTAATCCTTGAACCGGCCCACAGAAAGGTTGAGTTGGAGAGAACAGAGAAGGAAAAAAGGAACATCAGAGCAGAAACAAGCATTAAATAAAATGTCACATTAAAGTGAGGGCTTGTCCTCACAACTGTGTGTGTGTTTAATTGTACAAATATCTTTGATGAACATTTTGAGACCCTAGCTTATGGAGTGAGTACATTTTGGGAAAGTGAGGACATTTTGGCCAGTCCTCACTCTCTGAACCAATTTCAATGGGATGTTTAAGGGTTATGACTTGTTTGTAAGGGTTAGACTCAGGTTTAGGTTAGGGTAAGAATTGGGGTAAGGCATGTAGCTTTGATGGTTATAGCTAGGGTAAGAGGCTAGGAAATGCATTATGTCAATGAGAGTTCTCAAAATGATAGAAGTACAAGGTTGTGTGTGCATGGTTTTTAAATTAATCAGTCTCACAAGTAGTGGTTGAAGAATTTGCATACACATACACATTTAATATTGCATACGTAAGTAAGAAGCACTTTAATCAGCTTTTGTTGTGCTATAATGTGGCATCCATTACAATGGGGAGGAATGAGTCAGTGCTGGCTATGAAAGACCACATACAAACATTCTCACACCTGCCTATATTTTTCTTTGTTGGCACCGTACCTGACAGCACCAGTTAGGGCGAGGGAACGTTGAAGTTGAGTGGAATTCAATTAAGTAAAAAAGCGATAAACAGTTGAGAGTAACCTGACATTTTTGCATCCTCAGGGAGACTGGCATCATGCGTGACCTTTTCTGAATCTGTCCAGACATTGCATGTCAAGTGGAGCACCTGTCTCTTTCGACTTGAAATCGAACCACTGGGAGCACATAGAAAAGGCCGCTGATCCATAACTGGCATGGAGGTCAAGCTGACCCTTCCCTGGGGATCAATGTCACACTTATAGAGATTTACATAGAACCATGTTGCAACAGATGACAATGGCACCATAGAGGTCAGATGATACTTGTGGGAAAGTTGGCTGTCTCTGATTTGTATTACCCTCCAGATGAAAGGTTATGATTACAGGGATAGGTTAAATTCTTATGTTTAAAACAATGGTACCATCAGACCAATCAGGGAGGTCAGGTTAATTCGCTCTTGCAGATGGGTCTAGCTCCCTCTCATTCAGATAGATTTCAATCTATCCTCATACTTATCGGGCCAATCACGAAGGGGCAGATTTGATGCGATGACTGAATAACTGATAACTGTAAGTTAAGTGCTTCCAGATATTGTTCTGTTGATTTGTTTATAACAGCTTATGAGGCTTCCTAGACCCTCTTACTTTTTGTGTTGGGACACCAGGTTGACATTTTTGCTTTGAGTAAAATGTCTCAGAAAACGGTTGGATGAATTAACCTTTGTTTGAAGAACGCTGCATATATCCACACATTTTGTTGTTAAAGGGGTATACGCTTTACAGAGCTTCTAGCATGGCTGTGACTTTTGGTTTTGTTGATTATCACGACACCTGCATTTTGTGTTTTTCTGACAGGTTCGTGGAACTTTTTGTTACATTACAAAAGACAACAGGGCTCCTTTTCCTCTCCCTCCAAATCCCAGCTCACACCATCTGAAGAACAGTTTTCAACTTAAGTGCAACTTAAGATCTCTGGCTCTTAGATAGATGGGTTTTGACATGCTTTATGGTCAAGCCATTGTTTAATAAGCATGTGTGTCCCTCCTTTTGGCAAAATATTTTTCAACCATACTTCAGTTTAATAAAAGCTCAACTTTAATGGACTTGGACTAATGGTTTGGTTTGGCTCTCCTATGTTTCTTTTATAAATTTCAGTTTGAGATCTAGTGTTGATTTGAACTCCTGCACTGTTTGTAATCATCTGGGACCTTATTTGTCCTTGCTGTCATATTATCAGACAGTTAATAAATAGTTCTGTGCCTTTCAGCCAAATGCCATCATAGATGGTGTCAGTGTTGACTTAATCATGCAGTCACTCAGTATTAACTTGTGCTCTGCCTCTAATGACAGGAGCGGCCTTTTCTGCTCCCTCTAAGATCAAAGACTCAGATCCTTTTCCTCAGTTTATCTTTTCTCTGCTCGTCTCGCTCCTCTTTCTCCCAGGAACGCAGCTTCAAATTCCTCCTCCTCCTCCACCTCCTCACCTTTAACCAGCTCTCTCTTGTTTCTTGATAGCTCTCTAAAACGGTTGTAATTCATTGCATGTGCTTTAGTTTGGAGGACAAAATTGGCGACATGTACTCAAAAGGCAGGAAGCGCTTAGTTTGCTGAGAGGTCGGAGGAAAAGAGTCATCACCATACCACAGATAAATGCTCTCTGACAAACTCCCTCCCTCTCTCAGGCTCCCTGTGGCTCCCCCAGTCACTCTTTCAGACCTTTTATTCGTATGGCTTTGTGGCCACTGCTTTGGCAAATATGTAGCTATAGCACCTCCCAGCAATTTAATTTCATGCATTGTAAATTTACATCAGTTATTTAGTTCCTGTATGACAAGGCAAATACTTGTATGTATGGTGTGTCTTTGATTAGTTTGCGCCAAAGCAGCACAGCGAAAGCAGGATTTGCGGTGAGCACAGCGTAGTCTTGTGAGAGGAAGCTAATTTTCTACTTTTCTGCTCCAACGCTCAGCTCAGCGATCCGCAAGAAGAGATTTTACCTGTGTGACCGTCCGATTCTTTATGTATGTGTACAAGCATAAGTGAGCCTGTGTGTGTGTGTGTGTGTGTGTGTGTGTGTGTGTGTGTGTGTGTGTGTGTGTGTGTGTGTGTGTGTGTGTGTGTGTGTGTGTGTGTGTGTGTGTGTGTGTGTGTGTGTGTGTGTGTGTGTGTGTGTGTGTGTGTGTGTGAGCAGGAGGCGGAGCTCCCATACAGAGATCATTTACCAAACTCTATTAAGCGGGATCAAAGTGACTTAGATCTTTCAGTGCTGCTTGACTACAAAAGCCATATTGTAACCTCAGAACCAGGAAGATAACTCAGCTGACAAAAAATTCTTTATGTCTCCAAAAGTCACATGGTCACTTCCGAGCAACAAGCAGCATGTCCCCTTCTGACCTCTCTTTGCCTTCTTCTCAGAAAGCCCTTAGGGTTGTGTTAATGGGCATCATATGTTTCTGCTTTGTGTTAAGATTAGTTTACTTAATTAGAAATGCTTAACATAAAGGTTACTGTATGTATTCTCTGACAACCACAACAAGGTCTGATTTAGCCTTAATGCCAAAAATGAGATGAATGGTTTAAGACAAGGGGTGTTGACAATAACTGTGATCTTTAAAATAATTAAATGATGTTAAAAATAAATGTGTTAATACCGTGTAAATAATCCAGTGCCTCTAAAATCATTTCAATATCTTTCTGAAGTGATTATTTGGATCACACAACAACATATGATATAAGTTATGAGTTGTTAGTAAATTATTGTTTCCACCCTATATAATGAGCGCAACTGGTCATTTATCTTCTATGGCATTTTTTAAGTGGAAAGGCAAGTCAACAGCACTCTACTATAGACTGTAACTGACTAGTGAACACAGAAGGACCCTATAATAGTTTGATTCTGAACATCCCAAAATGTCGTGAGCAAAGCCTGATGCAGACTATGAGCTAACTTCTCAAAAGTTACCTCTGTTTTAAATAAAACAGGTAGTTTTCTGCTATATAATTTTTTTTAAATCGATAAAAATCTCTTTCTCCTTTCTTTTTTGTCTTGAATCTGGACTGTGTTTTCGCCCTTTGAAGTCTTTTCCTAATTACTACTCTGTGAGCAGGAGGTGAATGATTGTTCTCTGTGAACATGACTGATCATCATACTTCCTGTCACATGCGGGCAGCATGATGGATGGCTGTTCTCTCAGTTGGACTAAATGGAAGTTGCATGCTTTTGAATTAGACAAAGGGTTAGTTTATCTGCCAGACGAGTGTTTAACTGATGTGTTCATCTCACTTCACCTGCAGGGAGGGAGAGTGTTCCTCTTCCTCTTCAGCGGGTTTTTGATGAAAATGCAAACTCAGTGCTGCAAAGAAAGTCCCATGTGACCTGCTGAGAGAATTTGAGCTGCTGTCACATGGTCACTGTATATGCATATATGCATGTTATCACATCTTCATTCCACCAACTTTCCTGTCCACTACCACCAGTACCACTGATCACCCTGCTTCTACTTGTTCATTTGAGTGAATTTTACACCACAGCACAGTGGTCCAAATCCGACGCTCTCATTAGAGGGGAGTTCTTCAGGGACGTAGAGTGACTTAGCTGTAGAGATCTTTATCTTTATTTACTGATACACAGTACCTACTGTCAAACAGGAGGCAACTTGTAGAGTCCAGTAACAGGTCGGGTACCAACGGTTTGTTTATTGGTTAAAAAAATGTATTTAAAAAAAAACACAGGGAGAAAGCGGGTGAGAAGTGAAGTATGTTTATTTTTTGCGGGCCGTTGTGAGTTTGCAAAAGTGGACCCGTTTTCTACTATTAACCTTGGTGTGCCCTTAGGGTCAGTTCTGAGAAACCCTTTCATCATACAAGCTTGGACCAACAACAAAAGGTGACTATTAAGGTGAGTATTTGCAGTAAGGACCATGAGGCTCTGGAAAGAGCTGATTCTTTTATTTTTATTCTGACGATTGTATGACTTATTTGTGTTGATTCCCTCCCTGTGATGCCCTTTGCAATTTGATTTTTTTTTAAAAAGAGCCCAAATTAAGCTTAAATTAAGATTATTTTTATAATTATTATGGGCTCTCTTGCTTCTGTGGAACAAAGACCGAGTTCAGGACCAAAGTCTGGAGTGGAGTTAAATTATACTCTGATTGAGGTCAGGTACAGTGTCATCCTCCTGGCAGTTCTGTGTTTAATACCTAAATAGAGACAAATGGATCAAAGTGTACTTTTATACATTAGGATCCATAGGGATCCACTTTGGATCATTTAATTTTGGATCATTCTGATACTTAGGACATGTGAAGGGTGGAGCAACACAAATTGGCAAACCCTAGAGGATGTGTCCTAAAAAAGGGGACTGATAAAATCCACATCAAAGCTCACAACTTGTTTAATCCCAAATTGAATTGGACTGCCAAGTTCATCTAGTTAATTTACTTTGATAAAAATAGAGGGCAAACATATAATTGGTTTCAAGGGCTGGCATCTGAATCACCAAACAGCTATGCTCAAATGGACACTACAGTTTCAATACTCTTTTGTTAATGAAGAGAAATATCACACATACCCCATAACTGTTCGAGGAATGCAGGTCAAGGAAGGTAAGACTTAAATATGTTGCAACAATGCCTCCAGCAGCAGTTTGTTAGTTTTACTCTAGGTAAAATATCTGATTCAGCATAGTCATGCCCCTCACCGTGTTGCACTTTCCAAAAACAACAAAACTCACGCTGGACGGTCCTTGATTGTGCTGTCCAAAGGACCACAAATTTGGAGACCATTTCCAATTGGCCATGACCTCCTGACTGGCTGTTCCTAATTAGAGGCAGTCCCTTACAGCACCTCCCTCTGTCTTCCAAAGTAAATATGTTGGCACCCAGTAGGAATGCTGACATGCTGCTGTAGGGTGCTCTCAGAGGCGTGCACAGTCACTGACTCCCCTCACGTTTAACGCTCTGGGGTGTGGTGCAGCCAACACTAACAGCTAACACTTGTCAGCAACGGAAACACAAATGATCTCATTGTTGAAGTCACTTAAAATATGCATTACTATCTTTGTGTTTTCATGCCAGCATGGTGTGCTGCTTTTCCACTAGAAATACATTCTGATTATTCTCTTCAAATAGCCTTTGTTGGGAAGTGATAGAGCAATGGAATATCATCTACATCTGGGTTACATAAGCCCTGTGTGTTCACATTTGGTCCAACATTATGTTTCTTGCAGCCACCAAGTAAAAAAAACAGATCCCTGCTGTTACAATGTCAGCTGCCCTTGGTGAGTGTGCAGCCGTTGACTGGAATCAGGTGGGCGGATCAAAAGGCAGTCTGTGTTTGAGAGAGCGGGGCCATCTCATCAGGGCCATTCACCTGATAACCTCCTTTGTGGGAGCCACTCCAAAACAGAAAGTAGTACTTGACAACTAACATGGTATGCTTTTAGGACTGTTTGGAGTTATATGGGCCCCTTTCTACTTTGAGATGGTCTGTTGGTGACTGGAGCTGCCAAGCCTCATTCCCTCACAGCCTGCTATTTAAACCCCCAGATTGCTCTGGGGAAGTGGGGTGGAGCGTGGTGTTGCTCTTTGTTCTGTGCCCTAGGTTAGGGTTAGCACAGCATAACACCAGCGCAGCCCTGAAAGCCAGCTCTAAAGACTAAAGCAGAGCTGTGTGTGGTTTGGTGTTTGGTCTGCTCACTCTGAGATTAGAGCAGCAGCTCGGCAGAGGATTGGGTAATGACACGTCTACCGCTCTTGAGTCCTTGGACTGTCTGGGACTGTACGGCTACTTAAAAGCAACAGGCACACGCACACACACATACACACACGCACACACACAAAAAACTCGCACAAACGTAGCATGCCTTCGACCACCAGAGTAAGTCTGACCATGAAGAATCACCAGGATAGGCTAACATTGTGGTAAAAGAAACAACAAAACATTCATGAACTCTGCCAAATGAAAGCTGCCCTCAAAGACATGACCAGTGTCACAGCTGAATAAATTGACTCTGCGTACTAGAGAGCCATTAGAAAGCGATCCAGCAGACTGCTAAAATCTGAAAGACGTCACATTACCACAAAAATTATGCATGTACCATGTTTACATCACCGCCAATTGGATCTGGAGCCATTTTGATCTATAAACATGGGGAGGGCTAATGCTTTTAAGGGGATGGACTCGCATGCTCTAACATGCACACACATGCTGTTACACATATTACATAGAAAATAGTTGCTGCTTACTTTATTAATTAAGAACATGTATATACAAGCTTTTAGCCTTTGAAAGTATGTCACTGAATAATAAAGCAGTAGAATATTGGAGGACATTTTTAGTGCTCAATAAAATATTTCGATAACTTATCAGTGTCAGTAGTTCAAGTTGTGTATTGAGCATTATAATAGAGGGGTGCATTACTTTGAAGCATTTGATCTCCATCCTCATGTATCCGGTTGATGTATTGTCAATTAATCCTTTTATGCATTCTTGTGTTTGCAAATGCTTGCAATTTGAATTTATTATATGTAGTGTGGATTTAGTGACTTTTAAATCTGTGTGTTCACAGCACTTGACAGTGGAAAGGAAAGCACATTTGTTATCTAACAGTTTTATCGACCTTCCAACAAATTTGAACTGCTATAGCCATCACAGCTTCTATGTTGCAGTGTTATGATTATTTTCTGGATTCCTGGAATAGATTTGCAATACATGACATCTAGAAATTAACAGGATTTGGAAGAAGTTAGATAGGGTGTTTACCCTGTTGGAGGACTGTTTATATTATGCAGTATTTTAATAAGAAAGTCCTGTTGAGTGCTCATTACAACATGTTGTCCTGCATGAGTCAACAGTATGTTTATGAAGCGTCAGTTCAAACCTACAAGTCAGGAACTGAGCCGAGATCTGAGAGAGAGAGAGAGAGAGAGAGAGAGAGAGAGAGAGAGAGAGAGAGAGAGAGAGAGAGAGAGAGAGAGAGAGAGAGAGAGAGAGAGAGAGAGAGAGAGAGAGAGAGAGAGAGAGAGAGAGAGAGAGAGAGAGAGAGAGAGAGAGAGAGAGAGAGAGAGAGAGAGAGAGAGAGAGAGAGAGAGAGAGTAAAAGACTGTGTTGACTGCAGTTCCCTGACCTACCTCCATGCCGCTGACTTCCACTGTTTGCCCACTCTGTTAACTATTAGCAAAAGGGCTGTGTACCTTGGCTGGAGCCCAACACTCTTACACATACTGTGGCCCAATATCAAAGGAGACCTGCACTACAAGCCCTGGAGTCCTTCCAAAAGGGCCACAGCTACAGTTTCTGCTTCAAGACCTATCCCAGCGCTGCCGCACTATCTCTCTCTCTCTCTCTCTCTCTCTCTCTCTCTCTCTCTCTCTCTCTCTCTCTTCACATTTTCGCTCTCTCCCTCCGTAATCCCCTTGCTCGAACATGCACATATTGGTTAAACTGTCACAGTATAAAACACCGAAAGTGCAAAAACACTATGCTTTCAGCCCAATCCCTGAAATAACCGTTTTTTTTTGTTTGTTTTTTAATGACATGCTATAGTTTCGTATTATTGAAAGTTGATTTGTAGTCATGCTGCTACTCTCAATGCAGTCCAACAATAACAGCAACATCAGCCATTATCTTGTCGGAAACTCAACATTTAATACGGTTCACTGTGATGCAACTGATAACTTTCTTTACATAGACCCTTTCAAAAGCAAGTAACAAAGTGGTTAAAAAGACATTAACCCACCAGATGTGTAGTGGAGAGCAAAAACTAACTACATTAAGGGGATTTTGCCTGAAAAATTTATTGAAATTCATTATTTATTACTGCTTTTTACTTTCTACCGATAAATTAACCCATAATTGATAGTATGTCAAATGTGCAAGAGGTTACTTTTGTCAAAACTGCAGCTGAGAAAGTGATATTGTTTACAGCAGGATAGAAAGATGGTTAAATTCTTATGGTTGCGGTTTTATACAGATTCTGAGGGAGGAGGTAGCTGATCATATTTGCCACTTATCTTGTATAACTTCATAAAGACACCATTTGCGATCTACAATTTAAAAGCACCTTCTGAACCGGAAATACAAGACTGGAAACTGCTATCACCATCATGAAACTCTTATCATGTATTTATAATTTAATTAATCCTGATAACAAATTACAATTTTGTGCATATTTAGCTAATTCTATTAGTCCATGATTCTGAGATAAGGAATCAATTGTATACCAATCTCGAGATAATTAAACATTAATATCTTATGATGATCATGACTTTATTAACTTGTTATCACGAGATGACAAATTCATGGGAAGGCGAAATCCAGTTTCACTGCTCAGTTGATTTGGAAAGAGTCTATCGCAGGGAGGAAGTAGACAGGAGATAGCACCAAATTTGATCAGTTGTTGAAGTCAAATGACCGATTAATGAGAACCCAATTTCACTGTCCATAATTGCATGGTATTAATGTACAAAAACTGAACTTCACTAATAGTATATCCCAAGAAACATAAGAAGACCCAAAAGCACAACAGAGTCATGATGGCAGGTAAAATAGGTCTTTACCAATGTTCATAAGGCAAACAAGCCAGGCAACAGTACAAATTGGTGTCAGGCAGAATGGTTAGACAAGCGAACAGGAACAGGAATGAAGTGGATACGCAAACGAAGGTCTGAAGAGCTTGGCAATGAGCATGAAGGCAATCTGACAAGTGGTCATTGTAAACGGAGAGGCGCAGAGTGGACAAACAGGTTAATAGGGACAGGTGTCTGTGCTGGGGTGGAGCGACCAGCGGGCAGTGAATGGGGACAATAATACAGAAGTGGTAGAAAACTAGATCAAACATGAGAGCCATGAAACATGTATCATCTTTTTTTAATTCAGAAAGTCTTTGTTTTATAGTAATAGGGACAGAGCTGTGACCCGAACTGGATAATTACATGTCAAGTTTAATATTACAAAATATACAGCATTTTAACCAAGTATTATCAACCAGATTTAGGTTACATCCACACTGCTGTGTTTTAGTTTTAAGTTCATCACCTCCTTTTAGTTTTTAAGCCCCCTCAAATTGAGAATTTTGGAAAACACTGTTGGCCAAGTTTGACAACTCTGGGGCTATGTGTGGGCAAAGCGTCTATCTTTCCATAGAAATAATTCCTTCTTACTTTTCACCATACGATACGAAGCTAAAACACATTGGGATTGGTCAGAGATTGTTTCAGCTTAAAAATGTTTACAATGCAATTTATTTGCTATGCCCCTTGTTGGAAATGTAGCTGCCATATTGTTCTTGAAAAGTTAAACTTTATAAAGAGTGAAAGTATACCGATATATATATATATATATATATATATATTTATATATATATAAAATATATATAAAATCCTAACTCGCTAAAATCCTAACTCGGTGTATATATATATATACACCGAGTTTTTGTATTCATTGTTAGGATTTTTTTAGCTAATGTATGTGAGAGGAGATGATGGCAGCCAGATACACAGTATGTCTCCATGTGGGTCAATTATAGTGGATTATGTTGCTTATTTGATCAGGTGGTTGCCTCATTATACTTGGACAAGGTGCTCACTCATTTGAGGCTGAATCATTCTGTACAGATGGTACTCTTGATGGAGAACATACTTTGAAGGGAACTTGGATTCTTTATAATTGAAATGTAAATGTAAACTCTTTGAAGTGTGTGTGGTGGACCGTCTCAAATGGTAATGTCAGATATCCTCGGGCCATGCGCTACTCTGTTCCGTTGGAGCCTGCTTCCCCTCTCTTCTCCCAACCTCACTTCCTCTCCCCTGCAGTCCTGGCCTTGTTCTCCCTGTCAAAGCACCAGAGACAGAAGCTTCTTGCACTTGTTTTTTCTTAATTGTCCATTCATCCATAATCTACACCACTTATCCTTTTATGGTCACAGGTGGAGCTGGGGTCAATTCTAGCTGACAATGGGCAAGAGGCTGGGTACACTGGAAAGCTGGAAATTACAAATAGAGTACAGATTTCACAGGTGTTGATGGCAGTTAAATAATCGACTACTTTGGCAGTAATCCCGTTTGTTTTCATTCTGGCTATGTTGCAGAGCTCTTTGTAGATTTTTATATAACAGTTTGCATACGGCACTGTGGCAAGTGTTGGTTGCATGAGACCTTTGCTGAAGGGCTGGTAATTGGTGAGCAAGCTTTGACTTTGAGAAGGCCAACATCATTTCCCTGGTGTCTGGTTGGTGCCCAGAGGACAAACAGTTGCAGCCCTTTACAGCTGGTTATAACTAAAGACTTCATAAAAGAATATGTACAAAGATGCATAGACCTCAATGTGGTGAAATTCCAACTCACCAGTTTAAATATCAGCCGCTGCCAGTACGTAATTATGTGTAAAATATATAGTTACTTACTCACCACCTCCCTGAACTCATTCACTGCTTTAAACAGTCTAATTATGCACGACTTGAAAATTGGTGACTAGTGAGATCTCAAACACAACACCCAGACACTTCCCCTGCACAAACACAGAGACATTATATGCCCTGCAGCGACCCAGTGTTCCCAGTCTGCATTGCGAGCAGGCAGGAGAGAGGGCAGTACCCTTCAGAGGCTTTGTTTTCTGGCATAATGATTTTCTTTTGGGTCACCTCTCGTGCCTTTCAGGGCAGTGAAAGTAGATCTGCCCAGGGCTTCTCTATTACATAGCCCATCTGATAGGGCACGCTAGATAAGTCCCCCCTGTATAATAAATATCTCATATTTGATCTTCACAGGTGGGAGCGATCTCACAACACTGTAGCCCGGCTGCCTCTCGTGGGACAGCTTGCACAAACACCTGCTATTTAGGAGGAGAAAGACATGTCTGGATTGCCTTTTCACGCTCACTGTGTCACACTAACACAATTTCATAAAAATACACACCTACATGTAACCGTTTCTTGTGTAGCTACAGTGTGGGAAGGTGAAAGGTTAACATATCCTTGGTCGCTCGGCCCGACCAACCTTTCAGGAAGCTTTATGGTGCGAATCGTAAGTTAACCCCCAACCCAGATCACTCTCTCTCCCTGCCTCTCCTCCCCAAGGCGTATAAGAGTAGTTGTTCGAAAGGTTCAAAAGTTCAGATCCGGAGCTGGGCAATCATTGACACAGAGAAGCAATACCATTTTTAACGGAAGGAATTGTGGCAGGCAAATCAAAGGTAATATAACACGGGTTGGTTCCAGAATAGACAAGAGATCATAAATACAGTGGAAAGTAAATACTGGAGGCAGAATGTCAGGCTGTCTTGTTAGCAGGTATAGTATTGCATGGCTGTGGTCTGAATGGGAGGCATTGGAGACATGGGAGGCAACTATAGCTGTGAGTTATGTTCCCCTAGCTGTGTGGTTATGCAATACTCGTTCCCTCCTTAACATTCACCAACAGTCAAAGCTGTGGCCTGTCAATCATTTTTCAGGGTGACATTTTCTTAGGCGATCATTGGCCACAAGGGGCAGGGGTGTGTTCCACTAGAGAGCCCACTCCAATCGCCTCCTCATTACCCCACCTTTTGCTTGGGTCAACTCTTGGACACTTTATGATCTGGAATTGCTCTGCTTTTCTGATCTGCCCGTTTCCCTGCTTGTGTCTGTTTTGATTTCTCACATGAGAGAAATGTATATGTATAGGTGATTATTTGATTTTTTTAACAGCGGCTCTGTACGAGAGTGAGGCTACATCCATACTGCTAGGTTAAATGGTGTTTTCAAACCAATTTATCCCTGTCCATAGGGGCATTTTAGCTCTGTATCGGTTTTAATCCCCGTTCAAACTAACATACCTGAAAACCAATATCACTTGAACTCTCACACTGGGCACTCACATACACTAGGGATAGGTGTGCCAGTTTACACAGGAAGGCATGCGCATATTCGTCTCTTATATGTACGCAGTTGTATCCCTGTAAAATGCAGAATTCAGCGGTACAGCAGCTGAAAGCAAAAACAACAGGGTCAGCAGCGCTTCAAATTGATTATCCATGTTGTGTTCTATACTGGTAGCCAAGGCCAATGTCGGTTGTTATCTTCTGAAAGGGGGTAAGATTAAAATACCTAATTAGCAAGAGGTTGTTAGTGTTTACCTCATCGTTTCCAAACATCTCAGTGTCTGCATGTCCAGACTAACACACAACCTGGAGTTTTTAAACAAAAACAGAACCAGCTGCGTTTCCAAACTTCTCTGTTTAAGCTGCTGTAAAACTCTGAAGTTGATGATCATACAAAAGTTAGTAGTTAGCATGGAGTTTAAATTTGACCTACTAAATGGCCCGTTGAAGCTATAGACTGTACTGATAAAAAAACGAATAAAAGCAAATGCATTAGCTGTTGATCATTAATTACGTTATTGTGCATATAACAGCCATTTGTTAACTGTACTCAAGATATGGCTCGGAAACTTTGCATTGTTTGATTTTCTTATTCATGTGGCTTATCTAATGTACATAGATTAAAGGCTTTTCATATCAGTTTTTTTTTTAAACATAGCCAGACTGTATTTTTCCAGAAAGAGAAATTAAGCACAGCATAATGGTATGTAGGCGAAATGTGTGCATCACATTATAAGATAAATTGGAAGTTATACAGAAGCTTCAGTTCCCAGAGGATAATTCATAGCAAAGTTAGCTGAGTAGGTGACCCCACACCTGCGTTGTTGTTGTTGTTGCCACTGTTTTTATCCAGTAGCAATGGAAACAGGCATTTCCACGTTTCATCTCCCCATGTTTCCTCCGCCACAGTGATTCACATTTATTGTAAGCTGCACGCTTTACTTTGTCATCGTCTACCCGCCTCCTAAGCCCCTTATATTTTTAGATCTCTTATCTGATATTGTCATGGCGATGCACAATAAACAAACCGTTTTGATAGCGGCAGGTTTTTCAGTTGGAACCTATGTCTAAATCCTTTGATCATTGAGGCCTTTTATTTTGCCAAGAAGCTTGAAGAGCTTGGAGGGGGGCTGAGGCAACAATGAAGCAGCCAGAAGAGCAGCGGTTGTGTCTGAATGTGAGGAAAGAAGAAAAGTGGACAATTATTGGTAAAGATTCAATAACTCGAGCTGGAAGTCTCTTTAATCCCTGGTCCAGACGACATAACATCTGATTATTGTCCATTATTATTGTTTTGCAATTCCTACCCACCGTTTGTTGCTTTGCATGGAACAAATGCACCATTACACTGAAAATTCTTAGTGATTCTTTTAGATTAAAGCTCTTCAATCTTACAATAAAGGGATCCAAAACCGGGCTCTTATTTCTGTCCTCAAGTTGATTAAAATAACTGCTGTCCCTGGCAGATTTTATCTAGCTAGCTTATGCTAATTCACAATCAGAGAAATTTTTGAAAGGATTTTAGATATTCACATGGTGACCATAAATATGATATTGTGCTAAAATAAGCTACAGCTGCATATACCAGATCCTCAAGTCGATTTTTGTTCACATTTTCTCACCCGATAATGAACTCTAAGGAATGTCATGCCATACAGTTTCTTCTCCCAGCAATATTTGTTAACCAATCCACTTTTTGGTGTTAAGATCTTTTTAGGACAAACATTCTTGTTACTTGACACATGATACATGTTTGCTACATTTGTCGGCGATGTCATGTTTGCATCTTTACTTATTCTTTTTGTTGTTGTGCATGCATTGTGAAATATCCGAAGGAAATTAATATGGTTGGAGATTATAGCAGATAAAAGACATTGGCATTGTAGGACAGGAGGATGGTGGTAGTAGGTGTGTGGATGTGTGTACACATTTGTGTTTATGTAGATGTTTGTGACAACATGTGCATGTGAAGTCTTGCATGAGCGTCGAGCCTCTACATAGTGACATCACTGCTCATTGGCCCCTTTGCGGGGGTAAGGTTTGGGAGCAGTGATGCCTGCTACAGAGGGGCAGTGTGGGAACCAACTGGCTGGTGCACATAGGATGGGGGTGGGGGTAAAAGATGAGGTAAATTTTCTGGAGTCCAACAATCAGCATGTTGATGTCTTCACTGGGTGGCCTAGTTCTATGGGGGCGACAGGACAGGCCAGGTTGCTGGGTCTTGGGGCGCTGTGGCCTCTATGAGCAGGGACAAACGGCTCCATCCTGCTAGAGGATGGATGTGTTGCGCTCACCGCTAAAAATAACAAGATGGAATCATTCCATGGGGTGTCAAAATATGTTGACTACTCGATACTGAATCTGTCAACATGCAGCACGTCAACGGACTGGAGGGTTGTTGTGCGTGTGTTTTGAGATTATTGTATCAGCACTGTCATTTCTTATTAGATTGCATATATATTCTATCTACATTTTTTAAATAAATAATTTATGAAGTAATTATTTTATGAAATAATTAAGGCAGTTAGTGGAAGCATACCTGAATAGACATATTTGCTTTTAAATTTGAACTTATCAAGGATCTGTGGTTCAGTTCCTGCCAGTATGTCATACACAGGCAGCTGCTAAGGGCTGTCATGCTTTTTCATTTTGATTCAGTTCGTTTTTTGGGGTGGGAACACAGAATTGGGAAACGCTTTGAGAACCAGTGATGTTACTATCTCAACAATATGACGTAAACAAGGCAATAATATTAACCTGCTACATTATTCTTTCCTTCTGAGGCTCATTCCTTGCAGGTGAAAAGACCATGAGTTGGCACATGTACTGAATCTATGCAGTCCGGCACCAGACCTATCACTGACTATGTGGAGCATGTGGATTCTGAAGTTCATCATACATTTGATATGACACATCCCTTATCATTTACTACGTTTTTGGTAATAAATCATTCAACATTTCGGCTGTGTGAACTTGTGTTGTAACACCATGCATTTCCTGCCATTGCTCACTGGGTCATGTCATATTTTACATTTAGCTTTGCTAACATGACTCTGGTTTACAGACCCCAGTCTTTATTGTGGGTTAGGCAGTGCAATGTTGGCATAACGCTGCAGATAAGAGTCTTGGTTCTGGGATGTGCAGCTTTGGCAGAGTTAGAATAAATAGCATGCACCATCGTTGTGATTATAGCTTTAGTTCCCCCAGTAGCTCTGCTGTCCAAAGAGGCGGCATCAATCATCTCCTATTTCCTAACAATACTCATCCAGTCAACTCCATTCCCTGGCATATATTTATATTTTTTTCCAAGCTCAGTATGCTCCCATTGGAACAATGTCAATGCCCCCCCTGCCACCACTGCCCCCACCTCTCTTTGGAGGGAAATCTTAACTGCCAGCTCTCAAATCCTGTCAATGAAAAGCCAGCTGTTCCCCGCCCTCTACCGGCCTGCCCAGGCCTCTGTTAGATGATCGTCTCTATGTTTGAATCCCCCCCCCCAACCCACCCACACTCGGCCCAGGCCCGTGTGAAAGCATGAAATGCCTTTACCAGTAGGCTTCAGGTTACGTCGGCACAGCACCAAGCTATGTCCACGCTGCTAACGAAGGATGTGGTGAGAAAGTTATGCTACATGCTAGCTGCACTCCCAGCATTACACTGTTGCATGTACTCTCCCCTTCACTCATACTGCATATACTGCACACATATCTGAAGGCCCGTGGTCGTCGGAGTACAATTCTTTAAAACTTGACCACATGACAGAAATAGAAGACAGCAGACTTTAATGTTGAGAGTCCTGGAGAGAAACAGGCTGTTGGTTGGAACCCTTAGGAATAAATAAAGGGTTTTGTGGCCAGCTCATATGTTACAGTCTCTTTCTCTTACAGTAAGACAAGTGACTGTTTTAAAGCGGCTAATCAAACACGATTTGGAGGAATGTTACTCTGGAGAAAAACAGGCTACAGAAAACGAAATATAATTACAGCTGATGTTAACCATGTTGTTCACCCTCATTTTCAGTCTGACAGCCTCAACCACACAACCACACAGAAAAAGCAGCCATACACTTTGTAAATTGTTTTTATTTAGCTTTTACAGCTATGCTAGAATCATGGCTAAATGCTTCAATAAAACAGCTTTCCATCAGCTTCAGCTCTAATTTGTTTAATGGTAATTTTCTAATGTTAAAAGAACAATGGTGAACATGGTAAAAACTACACTTGGTAAATATTGTTTTGTTAGATTTGTAACTGTGAGCATACAAGCATTCCGATGTAAGCATTAGCAAGTACCGCTTCACAAGGTCTCATCGTTAAAGGTAGATAGGTGTTTCTGCAACACTGTTTATCGCATTCTGTGAAATCCCCTTCACGTCCTGATAGCTGTCAATAAATAAAGTTGGACTGGATGAAATGATTGGCTTACGAACCTGTCACTACTGAACGGCCCTCCAACTTGCACCATGCCCGTGCTCCCGCTGCACATGACTGGGATATTCATAAACCGGAGGTCATACACCATTGAAGCAGAGACGATAGCCACAAGTTGGAGACCGAGTCATGGAAAAGTCGACTACTATAATTTGTCAGGTAGTGAGCATTCTTGTGTTTTGGGGGTGCAGCTTTGCAGAGAGGACCAACAGGAGGGGGTGTGATGCAGTGATTACATATTTTCCAAGGTTTGCTGGCTGTGGCTAGCTTTTCCAGGATTACCAACCCTAGCTTTAATTAATTTCTGCTACCTTTGATCGATTTTGACACACTTCTACATAAGTCATGTGTAAGTTATCAATGCATTTATACAAAAATATTGCAAAAATATGATTATTTTTATTATTACTAGACCAGACTTAAACAGAGTACTGAGTGCTACACAAAATTGGGTTAAAACACTAAACTTTCAGAAAGACACTGCTTGTTTAGGTTAAGATCAGGTAGCACTAGATGGCAGTTTTGTTTTAAACGTTCAGTGTGTAGAATTTAGGGACATCTAAATGTGACGTTGCATGTTGCAATGTAAAAGAACATGTGATAACCTTCAGTTGTGATAAAAACTCAAAAGATATTTAGTTTGTCCACTCTGGACCATTGTAAAAAACATGGCAGCTGACGTAGAGAGGACCCGCTCCTGATGTAGATTTGTAGTATTTAAACTTAAAGAGCCCATTCAAGGGGCAAATATACAAAACAACTGCAATTTAGTTAAAACATTGATTGGATTATATTATATTATATTTCTGCCAATAGATCCATTTCCCTAAATCTTACACACTGAACCTTTAATCTGTGTATTTGCCTTAATTACATCATGCATTGCAACAAGACAGCTTATTGAAGACTGATATCACACGGTTGTTGCAGACAGCAGAGTTGGTGTTTATAAGTGGAGAGATTGGTTTCATTTCCGCGCAGTGAAGGCATGCTCTGAATGGCTCGAGGATACAAAACTAGATATAATTTGCATCTGATATCAGCTCATGTCAATTCTTATGTCTTGTCTATAACAAGCTCCACTACTGTCTAGCTGGCTGTTTAAAGACGTCATGACTTCCTGAATTAGTGTAACATTGTTTTTCTGTATCAGATGTTTTGTGTTTTTGATTAATTTTTCCATTAACTGCTCTCTCTCTGCGTGTCTTTGTGTGAGTCGGGTGAGCTTTAATGAGTGGGCTTCATTGTTATTTGGGCTGGCCGCCTACTTGCAGCTGTGGATAAAACAATCTGGTGTATTTGGCATGGCGCCCGTCTTTGGCCTCAGATTGTAACAGGAGGAGGAGGAGGCCGAGGCCAGCACATTGGATGTGCATGATGTGGACTGATGGACAGCAGACAGCTTGCCATGTCTCCACAAAAACAAGACGGCTCTCCTAATCTGCTTAGATGGGAATCCATGGAAACAAAATGCTCGAAGGACGGCGGCGCTACATTAGACGAGACTTGACTAGCTGAGTTTTGAAGTGAAAGTAAACCTCTGTTAAAATATTTTAACACTGATTTAAAGTCAGTGGCTCTTCCATATTTTGTCTTTGTTGTTTTGCTTTTTTCCTTGGCCCGTATAATCTGATGTACAGGCTTTATGCCGGGCAACGTGACAACATCAAACTGCAGTGTAAACTCTACCTTCACCTGGGGGTTCCACTGTCCCCACAGTCATTATCATAGGCCAGCACGTGCTGCTGACAGTCATAACTCAAACATCTCTAAACCCCTGTTGCTACAAAATGCACCATTATACCTACACCATCTCAGCTCAGGGCCCCATAGTCCTCATCGCACTGAGCTACATCTGAAGCTTAGCAGTCTGTAGATGATGTCTTGGAACTCCCGTATATCACACCACGATCAGTTTATACGTAATGTGTGAAGTCATCTATTGTTGAGCACCACTGAGATCTCTGAGCAGTATTCTGAAAGCCCAGGCACAACCTCCATCCCTCTTGAGTTACATTTGGGCGGAATTAAATTGAACATCAATACGTCATATTTTCCAAAAAAGATTTGACAAAAACTGCTTTAATGAAAAAAACTGAAGCATTCACCTATTGAATTGAAATTGGTGATGTTGTTAATTGATTAAAACACGACAGCCCTTTCTCTCAGCTTTGACTGAAAACCTGACACCTGGTTGGCCAGCCCTGGGGGAATGATTTGCGTTTATTATTTTTAACCTTTGTTATTGTAAAGTCCTGTAATACTGTTGACTTGTCTCACTGTCCTCTAAAATAAATGGCCTACACCTGGAACAGGAGATGAATGGAGGAGTATCTCACTGAACACTTTGTAGAGTGTGTTTACATGTGTGTTGGGAGAGTCTTGAAGTTCCAATAGCAGAGTTTATTGTTTCTCTCTGAACAGAGTGCGGGCTGGACAAGTAAGCTGCTTTTAAACGCCAAAATATCAGAACACCTGGAAAAGTAATCACTTGTCACTACAGATGTTTTGTGCTTAGTGCAATAAAAGTCAAATTTTAAGGGCCGCTTAAAGTTGACCCTTTTTTTTTGTCACGCCTTCCTTACATCCCATACATAGGGGTTTGTATATAGGATGGGCATCATAAATACCAGTAAGTCTTTAGATTGTCGTCATGCTCAGTGGATTGGCTCCAGGGGGAGATCTGACCGTGCGACCTGCTTTTGTGTGGCTTGTGTGCAGCATATTGTGTTTGTGCACTTTTCATTACACTGTGATCAGCAGCAGTGCAGACTGCTGCAAGTGGCCAGGGTGGAAATAAAGGATCAGGATGAAAGAGCACAGATTACATATTCATCTGGCCCATTTAGAGGAAGCGAAGCCTGCAGAGATGTTGAAGCACACTGACGAATGCAAGATTGCTCACAGGTGCAACTATGAGACACACGCACACACATACACTTCCATCTTCGCCCATAATCTCTTTCTCCTACTCTCTGTATCCTTCCCTTTCCGTCTTTCTGTTTCATACGCTTGTGTGTTGCCACCTTCAGCTTGGTGGGTTTTATCATCAGCCCTCATCTCTCTGGTCTTGGCCCGTTTCTGCATGTACAGTCTTTGTCTCTTATCGCCAATCTACCTTTCTTATCACTCCCCTTTTATGCACAAGCTTTTTTTTTTCCTTGTCTGTCGTCGGCATGCTTTTCTTTTTCCACAGTTTCTCATACTAAAGTCATTAATAGAGGAAGGCTCTGCTCCAAGGCTAGTTATGTTTCTCTGCTCACTGAGAGATGAGAAACACTGATGTCTGGAGGTTCACATATAAAGTGGATTAATAAAAACAACTGTCATGTTCACATGGTAGCTATCAGAACCTAGAGTTTGTTCTCTACTGCAGTATGAATCATTAACCTGTTTGATCTTCATGAAAATACTGGGTCCGGTGGCACTTACTCTACTTTTTTTTTATGTACGTATTTTTTAACATTTAGCATTTTTATAATTATTTAAACTGCCAGCTTTTCTGTAATGCTTTATTATGGTGCTTTATACATTATTTTATAGGTTCTGTATAATTTCAGGAGAGCTATAGCTGGAAAGTTTTCATCAGTGCTCCAGTGAATTAGATTTGTGCGGACAATAAAAAGAAAATCAATGCAGCAGAAGCAGTGATGTCATGTTTTTATTTTTATTTTATCCCGGTTCCTTCTTTTTCAAAACCCGGCACTCACAATACGCACAGTTTTACTTGACTGCAGACAGTTTGGTAATATTGTCCTTTCATGTGCTTTTCGGGAGATCCCAACTCTGCAGTTGGGCAGTCGTTCCGACGTTGGTGTGTTCTTGTGCTTTGAAGTCAGAATATGGAAAGATATGGTGGCTGTAAACAAAATGTGTTGTACTTGTAAACAACACATTGACAAGTAAAGTATAACGCAAGATAATCATAAAAACAATTCTGTATTCATTCAAATGTAGTAGTAGGCACTTGTGAGAGATAATAATTTAATGTAATTTGATTGGCTTATATATACGATGGTGACGTCAACAACACTGACTCGTGTACCAACATTTTTGCAGACCTAACAAGTTGTTGTTCCGTCTTGAAGTAGCGTTCACAAGAATTTCCCATTTGGGAACTAATTTTCCAATTACTTTGACACCATGTGAATGCACAAGTAGAGTCAGATAATGTTTGCTAATATCAGCCACCAGCCTGAAGCAGAGATGAAGAGCAGGTTACCAAAGTCACTGTTTTCTATCCCCTCAAATCTATTTTTATTTTCATACATGTAGTCTTCAGCCCTGACTCAAGTGACATCACTCGCGGCCATTTAATGGACTTGACTCAGCTCCCTCTGGAACCACAACTTTTTTACATACCCAGTAGTACTCTTACCACACAGACTTTGATGTGTAAAATCAGTGGAGTTTCCCCCCAATATGTTTCTTTTAAACATCAGCAGCATTTAATACAAAAGATCACTGTAACATTAAGGAAGTGGCTTGAAAGTATCCGGGGATACATTTTTTCCGCATTTATCTTTGTTTATAATAATACTTTGAGATGACCATTGACGTGTATTATCTTAAAATTGTGTCGCTTTGTGAGACAAACTCAAATGATACAAACCCATATGTTCACTTGATTCAACCATGCTGTGTGTACTGTCCCACTCAGCATAGGGTGTTTCAGTTCAAACAGCATAATGTTTGTCTCTCTTTACATGAATGCAGTCAGTGCAGTGAGTGCGAACCACAGGGATTTACTGGCCAAAAAATCCACTTGTTCTCTCCACTGGGTTTGGTTGTACTGACCGTGTGTGATCTCTGGTGCCCTCTCTCTGTGGACCAGTTGTTCTCCATGTTTACGTGCATTGTATTGTTAAATCCACATTTGATAGAACGTAATATATAACTCTCAGATGTCCTACTCTACTCAAATTTAAAACCAGAATGCCATCCAGACACATATTTCACAATGTGTTTATTAATCGAACGATTTCCTTTTTTGTAATAGATGTTGTGGTAGTTTTGTCTTTGAAGGAAAATCATTGCACTGACCTCAGTTTGAGGCTAAATAGAAAGATAGTGTTGTGTTCTTTGCTCTGTAAAGACTGTGACACAATTCAGTCTCCTCTCATAACGTGTAGATGCACTATTTGTGACTGTGATGATTACAAATGATTTCCTGTTCTGTTTGGAGACTGTCTGATAAGGTCAACATTGAATCGGCATCAATCATTTGTCTTATGATATCATCAGTCAGATTTATAGCCCTCTTAGAAATAGATTTCATACTGCCTCAAGATAATCTCCCATTTTGACTTCCTGTCTAGGAGTCAGTCTTTGAAAACATTTTGTGGTTAAGAATATTAAGTCTGCAGCATTATGGTGACAAGACTGCAGGAAGTAAATGCAACCAGTCCAGAAATAGTATGGTACACAACTCGTCTATTTTGTATGGATAAAACTGGAACATATAGTGTGTTAATTAATGAGCTTCAGAGACATTAGCAGGAGAATTGTGTTTGGTGTCAACAGTCAGGCTGAGTCTTACCAAGTTTCCAGTCTCTATGCTAAGCTAAGCTACATGTTGCTGTGTCTCAAACTGGATATTAACTCACTGGTGTGGTGCATAAAAAACAATAAGAAGACGACAAAGAAGAGTAGAAGAAACTTTCTCTCTGTAGTACATTTCAAAACCGGAGTTACACCTTAGTTTCATATACAGACATGAGCGCTGTTAATCCGCTCATCTAAATCTTAACATTAAAACAAAAAATAATTATGTTTGCCAGAATGTCGAATCACTCTTTTAAGTTGTGCCATTCACTACAAACGGAACCACAAATGCGTGAGGAGAAAACAGGATGCTTCTACCATCAATTTTGTTCTCCTTGGGGGTCTGTCACCTTGACAGGTATGCTTTTGATTCATACCTGATCTACCTGCCTACTCCTCTCCCACATTCTGCCTGATTGGCCTGGAGGGCCAAATAGACAGCAAGCTTCTGAGCAGATCCTCACTCAAAAGCACAGCAGCTCAGCTGTCGCAGGTCGATGCCAAGGGCCAGATCCATCGCGTGCAACCACTTCAGCCTCTAATTAAGCTTCTGAAGGGAGCGACAGCCTTTATTAAGAATAGAGATATAACTCGGAGGGCAGGCGTTCTTAGCCACTGCGGAGCTTTGTGTATCTGATTTATAGACTTAATGCAGAAAAATATTTTGACGCTGTAACATTCCTGCATGGAGAAGTATGAGTGTTTCGATCGGATTGTGCTTTTGAATCGTGTTTAGTGCTGTATGGTGGACTGCAGCCACTGGAAGGGGATGACTCCTCCAGATGATCCTGTGTATAGCAGCAACAGCGATGCAGCTGGAATTGTTATCTTCTTTGATATTAGGGCTGCATGTAATGTGGAAAACACCCTGGGCCGGCTCCATTTCCTCCTCAGACGATAGGGGTTTCACATGCCAGTTGGTTTTTATAATCCTCTCGAGATTTGTCGTTTATTCCACTAAATCCAACCTTAGCTATGTTAAATATTTCCCCATCGTTACTTTTTTTTCCAAAGAAGAATATATGGATTACATTTTGTTCTGCTCATTTTGAATCAAATCAACCACAAATGTAGCTTGGCAGTAGATAAGACATTAGGTAATTTTAGATAAGTAGTTGTTGCTCTTGAACACTCTCACAACAAGACTGTTACACCCAATGTGAGGCCTGCTTTAAAGGACACTTTACTTAATTTGCACCTGCGGTAAAACTGCAAGGCGTTTGATAAAATGATGTATCAACAACTTGGTGACCAAGTAGGTGTGGCCTTATAAACAACAATCATGCCGGCATGTTTCCCACAGCGCCACTGATATGGCGCTCCCTTTCGATGAATGTCTGTCTCTCTACATTAACGCAACTTGTTCCTTCGGAGGGAGTGCAAGGTCGGAAGTGGTTTGGATGTCATCGCCCGTCTGCACAGAGGGGCTGCATGTTGAAACACACCCCTCCCGCCTCCCCTCCTTCCCTTCCCGCCTTTCCTTCACACCCCGTCCACACTCTCAGCCCATCCATCTTACCCAAGGCGACAGGCCTGACGGTCCACATAGCAAGGGGATCACACACTCATCGGAAAACACTGCCACAATAACTTCACTACTCTAAAACAATGTAGACTCTCTCATGCTCCTATAAGTGTGTGTGTGTGTGTGTGTGTGTGTGTGTGCGCGCGCGCGTCATTTGAATATTTAAAGTAGACCAATAATAGAGAGCAGTCATTTTCTGTAGTGTTGTTGTTCTCTGTAGACACAGTTGATCTAACTCAACATTGACTATTGGATGGATATCTCACTACATCATGCAGTGATGCTAAACTTAATCTACACAGTACCTGTATAGTATACATTAAATAACATTGTCTTATATATAGTCTGAAAGTAGCTCATACGTCATCCGTGATATTTTTACGACTCGTTCATACTTTGATTATTCTTGTGTTGTGTAATACACAGGGTTTTAATAACAGGGCGGTTTGGCCCGTAGCGAGCGCAGTGCATCATCAGCACAAATACATATTCAAGTAATTGAGGGCAAGTAATAAGTAAATGTTCCCAACAAGTCATCATTATTGATAAATAACGAATGCTTAAAATATGAAAATTATATTATTTTACTAGCTCCATCAAACCTGATCCAACATACATGACATAGTCTGTATTTATACACTTGTTGAAATAACAAAATGAGACATTGTGGTTTGTCAAGGAGACAGTAATCAGTCTGGAGGTCTTTACTGACCAACAAGCCTAACATCAATCTCGGACCCCAAACGGCTATCTTCTGATGACAAAATAGCTGCCAGTGTAGATAGTGAAGATCCGGGCCGGTATTCCGTCTTCCATTCGCCACAAACTGTTTACATCTCCTATGAGTAGGGCTGGGACGACGCGCCAACGTAATCGATGTTAATTGATAAAGTAAATACTTCGATTTGCACAACTTGTGTCGATGCTTCATATGGAAGGTGGCAGTGTCTAGTCAAATCATTAATTTGCCCTAAGAGGAAGCTGAAGGGAAAAAAAACATAATCGTTTCTATTTTAACCGGCGCAACTCTTCTTGCATTTACAGTAGTCTTATTTTAACCTGGACAACTTTTTTTGTCTTTACGCTTGTAAATCCTGGTAGGACAAGGAAGACTTTACTTCCCTCACTGAACAAAAGAAAGTGGGAGCCAAGAGAAAAGTTGTGAAGCTGTTTAGTTTTTATTATATGTTGAGATTGTGCATATGTGAAAAGTAGTCATATATTAAGAACAAAGAAGAAAAGGGGAATCTCAAACTATATCTTTTTATTAATTTTTTCTCAAATTAAGCACTTAGTTTTAAGATGCCTTTTTGAAAAGCTTTTAAAAAAAATTTGGAATGCAAACCTTATTTTACTTTAAACGAGAAAATAACTTTTAGTTTAACATTATTTTCTTATTAGAAAGATGAAGTATTCCTGTTAAAAAAGTTGCAAATTTTATTTTGGAGAGATTTTGTATTGGAATGTAAGCAGCAGATTGGCAGTTCGAACTGGGCTACTTTTTGCTGTAGAATAATGTCCTGGAAGCAACTAAAGCCTGTTAAAACGTGATAAGTCAAACTAGAAACAGAAACCAGAAGGATTCAGAATCCAGAATCGTGTCCCTCGCCTACAGATTCTGCACATTCACACGCAGAATGGGTTTATGAGTTTAACACTAACTCTGGTGAATGCAGCAGCGCTTCAGAAGTCCTGTTCTCACAAGGGGAAAAGTGTATCCTAAATGGCTGACATTAGCAAACCAGCTAACAGGACCCACCATGTCAGTTAGACAACCTTGGAATCAACAGACGGGCTTTTCTCCTCTTTTGGTAGAAGCAAACCCCGTCCTCACAGCGAGCTTGTTGCCTTCAGGCTAGCTGTCTCCACCTGGTTCAAGCCTTAATGCTAAGCTAAGCTAAACATGTGTTCGCTCCACTTTCATATTAAATTGATCGACATGAGAGTGTTATTGATCTCCTCAAATCTACCAAAATGTACAACTTATAAGTCAAGGTGGTGTCCACCTGGAATAAGCTTGTCCACTCATATGGTGGAATTTGTATCTTCTTGAAATGTACCTGTTTTTTTTGTAGTAATTTGATTGTTAATATTCAGGTAAATGAGCCACTATACTTAGTTTAGCGGCTGGGGTTTTTGTGGTGAAATTTCAAGGGGAAGTGTATTGGAGGTCTGCCCCTAGCCATCGAACAGAAAAAAAACCCCTCAAATAAATGATTTATTAATTAAAACGAGAGAGAGACTGATTTGAGACCTCTCTCTGGCATAAATCAGTTACTCTTAGACTGTCCCGCTTTGAGGAACTAAGCCATGCCAATAAAAACAGCTGTCACGTGAAAGACACCCTGGGGTTACGCAGCACTAAATAACACAACATGAGAAACACTTTTAGAGCCCCGGTCTTCTGGTCTTTGTCAAGAAACTCCTGATGATTTATTTTTCATCTCACTCTTCTGTAGAGCCACCAGTCATTTTCCAAGAAAACCACACACATACCCAAACAATTACTTAGAAGAAAAAACTGTTAGTACAATGTTATTATACTTTTGGTATCATTTATTAATGACCAGGAACATTAGGACTTATAATAACGAGCTGCTTTTGGCAACCTGAGTGACGTGTTCCTGCAGCACCCTAATAAACAACGTGTCCAAAGTGTGTTAGTGTGCCAGGAATCACAGAGAGGGTGAAGATAACCGTTTGAATTTATTGTCATTCTCTCCCAGCTTACACAATGCACACGTCTGGCTAGAGTTTCGGGATGACTAAAAATCGACTTGAATCATGCACATCTGCTGATAGCACTGATTTAACAGTTCACTCAAGGGTACTAGCCTGGGTGAATACTGAAACACACAGAGGGACACACCTAGACACTGCTCATACACCTAATGCCTCATGAGTATTTGACAGAATTAATTCCTCTGCAATTACCAAGCTTACTAAATCCCATGAGTCACACCTTCACGGAGGCAGATGAAATCAATTAAACTAAATAGAGGGTCTAGCTGGAAGCGAAACGTTGGAATAGTATGTTCAAATTGTGAGAATGAGACCATTAGTCACGTTAGATGAATTCTGCACTGAAAAGTAAGATTTTTCATTATTTTGAGGTGTCTTTGCACAGTACATAAAGCACTTTGAACACCTCCTTGGGCTTCATTATTACCACTACGTTTTCACTTTAAAACGTGTTTTTTAGACTAAGACAATCTCTGTCCACACAAGTGTTTTGGCTCAATCAGTTTATTCCCAGTCCATATTAACACATGAAAACGTATATCACATGACTACTCCCGTACACTGGTAATGCACATGGCGGTGTAAACAGCTGAAAGGCATGCGTGTGCCCAAGTGCACAGGAGTATAAAATGCGGTATTAAACTTCACAACAGCTGTAGGTAAGGGCCACATGTTGTGTTCTAGACTGGTATCCGAGGCTAATGGAAGGGGGTCATATGATAGGAACTAGACGAATCAGGGAAGGCTAACCTAAAGGATCCAATCAGCAAGCTGCCGTGAGTGTCAATGTCATTGTTTCTGCAGATCCAGACTAAAACCCGGCTCCTAGGTTTTCAAACTAAAATGGGGCGAGCAGCATTTCCAAACTTCTGTCTTTTGTGGCCTCTGAAACTCCAGATTGGTATGGACACCAGACGTATCAGTAGCAGAGTGGGAAATAAAAACATAGTTATGTGGATGTAGCCTTAGAAGCAGGACTTGGTGGCATGGCAGAAAAAAAAGCATGTTTGATTAAAAATTGTAAAAAAAAAAAAAAAATAACTGCAATGAAGAATGCAATACAAAAGTACAGGATATTTTGTAGAAAAACAAGCAGGCACATCAACATCAGCTGAACACCCACAGGAGGTTGTTTTGAGCTGTTGATGCACTGCCCCCTTATCCCACTGCTCCGTTATTTTACCATTATCCTGCAATGATAAGCAGGTGTGAAAGGGAATGGGAGGGATGTAACAATTGGGAGGCGATGAGTGATCTGAAAGGTCATGGTTGCCCATCGGTTCAGCTGTGATGTGGTTAACAAGGCGAAAGCTGGAGTGCGATGCAGTTTGGCAGAGCGGCAGCTGGCCTTTGCCACACAGCACCGCGTGCTCTGAGGGACCGGCCTGTAAAAAGCTGGTTCTGATTTGCAGCCCACCCACATAGCGGCGCAGCTTGAATGGACCTATGTGAGGGAACTCTGTGCTTTCCCCTCAGCCTTTATCATTTCCCTGCCAGGAGTTTAATTTTATGTGGTTATTTACTGCGGTCTACAGTCGAGTTCCACCGCTTTTTTCTCCCTCGCTCTTTCTCCTCCTTATTTCCTTCGGGTGCAGGTGTGTGTGCAATCGACCGTGGAGATGTGTTGGCTTGCGTACAAAGGTTCCAGCACAAAAATGGATCAGGAAATTCTGGTTCCACTTTGCGCCGAGTCCCTCCCCTCACATGGCAGTAAATGCCGTAAACCAACCCCCAGACCGGCCCACAGCTGGGGGGAAATGGTGGTGAAAAGTTATTACCACATTGTTGTTGTCACCTGCCGGCTGCTTAGTAGAGCAGAAGCCTTCAATTAGGGCAAAGCTTAAATGATCTGGTCTATCGGACAAAATGCAGGAAAACCCCCGACAGAGTTTTTTCCCTCTATGCCGTGGGCTGAAAAACTTGACTCCGGTGACAGTAAATAGAAAACTGCAGGAGCGTCAGCATTGTGGAACCTCCAGTTGACTCCAGTTGAGACAGGATTCTCCTGTCTCCATTCATGTCACATGAGGTCACTGTCTTTTGTGTCATGTGCACACACAAACACATCACCGAGACTCACAGATACCCATGGTCCCCTGCCCCTCGGGGCCAGAGGAAGGAGACCCAGCAGAGGAAGTGTAAAGGTCCAATGTGAGGCTGCTGAGTGACTCTGGAAGGCTACTAGATCAGGTTGCGGGGCAGGCCAGGTCTGCATTGTAAAGATGAGTCAATCTGTCTCAATGAATGTGCTCGTCTCCTTCAGCAGGGTCCTGTTCGTGTGAGGGACCCCCCTGACCTCGCTGTAGGCTATAACCACAGAATGCCTCAGTGGAATTTTGAATTCCTTTGTGTTGTAAAGGAATGTCATTCATGAGTGTTTGACTTGAAAAGAGATACTGGGCAAAATTATTCACAACGTAATTTTTGTTCCATGGTCTGACATTTTTTAACAATGAGAGGATGTAGTGAATCAAATATAAAGCTTATATAAGAGAGGTTCCTAAGGTAACTGCAAATGTTTGTTTTAGAATGGGATTCAAACAGAAAAGTGAGAGATTATGATATAAGGATGATTCACTGATGTAAAGATGATTCATTGTACAGTTATCAGCTGTGTCATCGACATCTCTAATTGCAGATAATCTGATATAAAATATTTTACAGTTTTCCCACACATGATAAACTACACCTCACCAACAAGTCTCCCACTCTGCCAGTGCTTTTAAGCCGCATCTAAATTCTGAAACATTCCTAAGGCCACAGCTTTTATATTTTGGTTATTATTAATAAGCTGGAATGCTGCAGATAACCATGTATTCAGATCATCATTGTAGAAAAGTTTTCTTAAAGCTTGGTAAATACTTTAATTTTTCTATTGTGTCTGAGTAAAAGTCTGAAAACAGTGAATTAATAATCATAATAACTATATTTCTGCTCTCATGCTATAGATTTGTCATTTTTTAATGCCACATTCTCCTCTATATCCTCCTTGTAAAAATATGTGGAGCAGCTCTTAAACCCATAGTTTTATGAAACTTCTTCTCAACGTTCACATTTTTCAGCATTCTTGAAATGTAGTCCCAATATTTTTGCATCACATTTTGCAATAAGACAATTTAGAAGTATTTTTCATCATTTCATTAATAAATAGATAAAACATAATGTGTTGTGAGTTGTGTGCTCACGTTGTGCTGCTCTGTAACATCCAGACAACAATATCATGCTCAGTGTAACAGACCCCAGACTGGTTTAGTCATTTGCCAAAGGCTAAAAGTCTGCAGAACGCACGCTCTCTGTGAGGGACATACCCGCTCTCTTCTCTACAGCGCACACAACACTGAGGATTACGAATCTCTGTTTACGATGAATACCCGCCAATGATAGTAAAAAAGGAAAAAATGCACGCTAAACTCCAGCCCAGTCTGTGTTTTCCTGTTACTGAATCAGGAGGCCTTCTTCTCTGCTGCTGCCAAGAATCTGCAGAAAAACAGGAATGTTTTGTCTGCAGGCCCCCAGAGCTTCCAGGTTAGGAGGAGGAGAGTGGGCTGAGGTAGATGAACTGCTGCTGGGGTTTCATGCACCTTAGCCACCTGACCGAGGTCTCGGAGTTGCGGAGCAGTGCCTACTTGTGGCGTCGGCTGGCCCCTAAATCACAGACTTGACTCTCCCTGCTAAAGAGATTTATCTAGCGGCTACCAGAAAACACTAGCCGACCGACCCTGCCAGGCAGCAGAAGTACCAATTTAAAAGCTTCCCTATGATATGACAGCGCAGCGGTGATGACAGGCCACGCTCTGTTCCGGGCTCTCCTACCTTTTATCCCGCAGAAAACATAGCATAGAGTGGAAGAGTGCTCTTTAAAGTAGGACGTAAAGCACTGTAATGTTGCCGCTGCGGTACAAGGACGTCTTGTGTTTCGTTGTTTGAGGCTCACTACGCTTAACATTCACTTCCCCTTCTGTAATTATGCGCCAAATATAATTTAATGAGGATGATGTCTAAATAATAGCCGTTTTGTTTTGAGCCATTTTGAGCATGTCTTGCATGTTGCACTATCTAAATAGTTTATTTTACACTGGCGCCGAGACAGAAGTACAGTAGGTGAATGCTCAGAGTTCATTCATCGGGCTCGGGACAGCCGCTGATGTTCAAACACCTTCAGGTTCTTACTACTAAGGTGGCACGGCTCTGTGAAAAAGAAATCCTGCAGCTGCAGCAGCCACGGCTCAGCTTTACTTTGTTAGTGTCTGTGTTTGTACTGTATACACACTGTTTCCAAATAGGACAAGTGATTTATGTGTATATACACTATAGCGACTTTTATGACTGTTTATATAGATGTGTTGAGTGTTGCGTGGTTGTGGGGTTGAGTGTGTGCTGCTGTATCTGTCTCTGAACATAAGCACTGTTTGTCATGTGTTTACTAAGGCTGCCGTATTTTTATCAAAAATTCAAACATTCGTTCAAACATAAGAAAACAATATTCTGAACTGTAACGACCTGGTCAGATTGCATGAGATCATCTGAAGCAGCTCGCCTTGTGGTCCAGCAGAGGGCATTCTTAAAACTCACCACAGCTTGAGCTGCAGCAGATCACATTAAACACAGATCATATATATAACGATTTATTCGTTGGAATTTGTCTTGAGTTTGTTCCACAAATGAAAAAACGGGACAACTGGAAGATTACCATTTATTTGTTTGATTGCTAGAGGATCCTCAGATCCTCATTCTCCGTGTGAGACTAACCTGAACTACTTGGTACAGGTTTCATCACTTGATTTAATTAAAATAGAGAACATATCACTCCAGTCCTGTAGCTGAACTACACTGTCTCCTGATCAGCAACAGATTTCCCACGATCCCTCAAACAAAAGGGATATGCTTTATGTTTTTAGCTCCAACACTGTGGAACAAACTCAACATCACATCAGCTGAATCAGTGACTCTGTTTAAAACCTGCTTAAAAACTCGTACTGAACTGGCACTTTTATAGTTTAAAATGTTTTATTTAATATAGTAATATTTTTAGATAATTTTGTTTGTATGATTGCATTGCTGAGTATGATCTGGCTTTCCTATGATTTCTGGTCTATCTGCAGAGGAAGTTCCTTGTAACTCTGGTTTGAAAAGGCACTGTAGAACCAACGTTTATTTTGTATTAATTAATAAAATCTCTCAATCTAATGCAGTGTACGGTTTGTCTGATGAGGAACTTAGTTCAGTAAATTGGGGAAATTATTGTCTGTTTGTTTGTGTTTGCAACTGTGAGTTTGACAAGTAAACTCAGCTGGTGAGTTACCATCATCTTAAGACCAATGGTAAGCACAGCCTCAAACTGTAAACATCCTCTGCTTGACCAACAGTCTGGTTTGTGCAAAGCTAATGCACCATGATGCATATAAAGGGAAACAGAACTGTATCGACATATTTTAGACATTACACTGATTTGGTTGCCGGTTCAACTCCCAAATGGGCAGGATAAATCTGAGCAAAAAGCTGCACTTGCCCCTCCCTCATTACCACCTCTACCTTTGAGTTAGACCATTATTACAGCAACTCCACCTGCCTCTACACGCTGAGGTTGTACTGGGAAGCATTTAGGTGTGAATATGTGCAACTGTGTTGGTTTCAAAATGTTCTCATCTACTGGATAGATAATGGTTAGAAACAAAGATGGCAACAAATCAGCCATCATTTGAATTAATTTAAAATGATAAACATACCAATAGACAGTGCTGTGATACACCTTCATTTAACCTCTGGTTAAGGCTTTTAACGATACTCAAAGACAAAAACACAAATATAAGCGAATAATTACAAATACAATTATATTTTTTGTCTTTTCATTACATCTACATTCTTTCTTTTTTTTACTTCCTTTTTTCCATCACCAACCAAATCGAAAGTAGTTTTGAAATAAAGCTTTGCTCACGTCTACAGTGAAACACTCTCACCCGCACGCACACAGGTAGTAAGGGAGAGTGACGTTCCAAAGGGCAGCAGTGTTTACCTGCCCACTTGAGTGGATTCCTCAGCCTGCTGGCTGAGACGCTGAGGTAGAGGCTCCGGTGCCTGTGTGTCTACTGTCTACACTGGAGGCATTCTTAGCCTGATATCACTGCCACATGCTCAACAAAGATGTTGAAAGGCCATATTGAAGCAGGACGAGGAGGAGTGGATGGGACTGGAGGGAAGGAGGGAGGGAGAGTCTGAGGAGCGAGGAGGCGGACTCGCCTCATAAAATTCTCTGTCGTCATCAGGGCTGGAAGTGAAGAGCTCGCAGAGGGAGAGCAGGTGTGAGCTCCTGTATATGTTTGTGTGTGTGTGTGTGTGTGTGTGTTCTGTATGTGACTGCACAGGCATCTGCGTGGGTGCATAAATGCGCTCATGTGTTGAAACGAGTGCATCTGTGTTCTAGTAATAAATAGTGTGATGTGTTCAGGCCTGGCAGACATGAAGCTGGGACTATGCACATGTACTGCACATGCTGAGGTCGCATTCATGTCACCACCTAAACAAAGCTGAACTGATGGTGCACTATTTTCAAAATCATGCTGTCTTTGTTAATCACAAAGCAAGTACAGTAGGTTGTGTGGGAGTGTGTGCGCGTGCGTGTGCATGTGTGTGTGTGTGTGTGTGTGTGTGTGTGATAGGGAGATGAAGCGACTTCAAAGCGACATGGCAGCATTCTCTCAGCCCGGCCTGTTTACACTGCTCTGTGGAGTCTGCATTCCTCTGTCTCATTTTTCCACAGCATTCCACAAGGAGCTCCGTGCTGCTGGCTTTGTGCCCACCAAAATTTACTCCGCCGCCCCACCCTCCACCCCTGCCCCTATGGTACATACATGCTTCTGTACACACAACTGTACACTCAGTGTGACCGTTAAAACAACACAAGGACACTGCATGCAGGGCAACTTCAGGGAAAAGGAGGGGAGAGGAGGAGGAGGAGGAGGGAAGGATCCTTGCAACTCAGCACCGCAGGGGGGCAGGAGATTCTGCCTCCCAGCCTTCCTCCTCTCTAATGTTCTTTTCCTCCCCCCAGTCCATTGATGGACTCGGGTAGATATCCAGATGCACAACTGTCAGCCCATCTCTTGAAAGCTCTCCCAGCGTTCCCTGACCACAAATCAGGCTGCTGCGATGGCTGCCTCCGAGCCAGAGTGAAATATAGCAACGAAAAAGAAAACAATTATGTTGCCAATTACAAGGTGTGTCGCAAGCAGTCAGCGGCCACATCAGACGAGCTCTCCGCTGATGTTTTCGTGACTGTTTACTGGTGAGGTTGCTAAGGATGCCGCATTTGTATGTGCCCGGGCAATAAGGTCATATAAACATTTGCAAAGATTACAAATAACACATAAAAGCCCTTCATTTAGCTGTTGTGTTTACTCGCTCTTTGCCTTTATGACTACATTTCTCCGACATCGGCCACAGGTGATTATGGGATTCCCTGTGGGATTGAGTGGCAGAATGGGGCAGACACTGACTTCCACGGAGAAATATCTTGATGTGTTTCTGTTTCTGTCCACGGGATCCTCCTCTGGATTTAATTAGAGATCTTCCATGACAGTATATCAAAGGCATTGACAACTGCACCGCCGAGACTTTTTTTTTTAATCTCCTGAGTCGAGGGTTAAGGACAGAGGATGTCCCCCCCCCCCCCCCCGAAAAATTTAAAATGATTAATGGCCGACACTGGATGGGTGTTTATTTTCTAAACACAGTTGAGTAAGCTGATTTATTTAATGACGAATATCCCCCTTGCACAAAAACTCGATTCAAGGCTGAGCAAGCTACAACATGACTTGTTTGGTATTGAAATCATTTCAAAGTATACACACATATGGACAGATGTTAAAAGAATCAAGCATGAAGGGGAAAAAAGAGGAAGTCAGTTGGTTGAGTCAGTTTTTGTCTGTCATTTGCTCGGTGCAGATGGGAGGATGGGGATGCCTCGGAGGGCATTTCAGGAAAATGATTTATGGCATATACCTGAACTCTTTCTCAGTGACTGAAGCCATTTGGAGTGATTTCTTTTGAATTGTGTGCTGCAGCCGACAGGTGAAACACACCGGCTGCCAATTTGTAGAAAAGATGAAAAACAGTATTATATATGACAGACAGTACAGAGCCACATGCCAGGATTTTTATCTCAAATATGATTAAAATTATTCCACAACATGAATATAAAGTGCCAGTGAATAAATCAAAAAGAGTACATTCAAATTAAAATAACACTTAAAATGTATTCTACTTGTTAGTAAAAAAAATGTGTGGTGATGCTCTGGCGCCAGTATAGAGAAACTTATGTTCGCGTTGTTCAAACGCAACTGTGCTCTCTGTTCATTGCAGCTGTTTAGTTCGACTTTCACGAGGGGTTTCAGTCTGTTCCTGTTTTCACACAGAGCTGCATGAACATGGATAATGCCTCTTTTTTCAAGGACTACAAAAGCTACAAAAGGGACATGTTGGTGGGTTCCAGGGGGGACATTGCATTCGCAAATAAAAGAGGGGGTCCTAACCCCCCCCAGCAGCAGCTTATTTTATGTGCAAGCATGTTAAAAAGGCACCTGTCTCTTGTTAAAGAGATCCACACTGAAACTCTCTGCTGGTGCCCCTCACTGTTTGTCCAGTATGACTTTTCAGTCCTAAGCTGAAGTTTTATTTTGATCAGTGACAGCATCAGTTTGTATGTGTGTAAATGAGCCCTGTTTGGGGTAGGTCACATGTGCTTTCAGCCATTGTGGCAGCATGGTTGTAATTGGTCTGTTCGTGCACCACTGGTCTGGACTGTTATATCGCATCATATACATTTGTACATGTTGCCAGGTGATGAATCCTGATGACTTTGTACCTTTCCTCGAGCAAGATCATCATGTGATCAAAGAATACCCACAAAACAAATGACCCCTCAATCAGCTTGCTAACTAGTTAATGTTGATCTTGACCAAGATGATGACAGTAGAAAAAAAAGTCAAGCATCTGCATGTTAACATTATTATTTGTATTTAACATGATGTTAGCAGATAGCTCAAAGCAATTTTGCTCCTCATTACAGCCACTCAGAGATGCAAGCAGGTATTAATTATGTTTATTATGTAAAGCACATAAAATTGATAATGAGCCTTGATCGTGCTGTGTGCTCAGTGCACACAGCACTATCAAGGCCCAGCAGTCCCCTTAAATACAATTTAGTTGTACCAAATTGTGCTCATTCTTAAATATATCTCCCCGAAAAAATTCCTGCTATTTTTAATTAAGTTCCAACCCTTGAAAGAAAATCTAGATCAGCATTGAAATTTGAGGAGTTCGTCCAAGTCTCCTAGAAATGCGCCGTTAGCTTGTGCTTAATCTTGCTTACAAACAATCTCTATTTCAGCGTCTCTGAAATTAGTCTTAATCTTAATACTCCAGACCAGAAAGGGTGGCTTTAAATGAAGAAGATCCATTAAGTAACTCACTGTGCACAGTATAGGGCACAGACCGTATGACCTTATGGCACCGGGCTCGTCCCTTCTGTGCACATCACATTTCCCCTTTGTCTCTCTTTTGTTTCTCTTTGTCTCCCATTCTATAATTTGGAGTTCCCATCTGTAAAAGCCTTTCAACATTCCCCTGGCTAATCTCTTTCCATGCGGCGGACCCTTAGGTTCCCAACCTTAAGTAATTAGGCACATAGAAAAGTGTAGGTTTTCTCTCTAACTGATGGTGTGGAACCTGAGAGAATATGTGAGTCGTCCTGCGGGCCGGGGACAGGCCGGAGGAAGCCTGGAGGACGTGTGGATGTGGCCCCCGTGTCTAGGGAGAAGAAGGATCACTGCAATACTAACAAACTGCTGGGTTACCAAGCCACTGACTTGTTATGACAGGGAAGTGCTGTGTTTATGTTTAACTCAGAGCTTTGAAATGTATAGTGTAGCACTGGCCTGAGGCTGATGGAGTGGCCTTGTTGTTGGGTGTGTGTGTGTGTGTGTGTGTTTGTGTGTGTGTTCGTGTGTGTTCGTGTGTGTTTGTGTGTGTATTTGTAAGGCAACAGAAACTGTGCAGGGAATGTGAAGAGCACACAGGGCTCCATCTTTAAACTGTTTCCACGCTGATCCCAGTACCGCTAATATATTTTGTCTCTTGAGTGACTGTGAACACCTTGGCACCAGGGACACAGTGAGGTAATTCTGCTACAACTCGCTGTGGCAGTCATACAAATAATGAGAACTAAAAAGTACCAATATGTAATGTGCTTCATGGCACTAAGTTAGAGAAAATTTGTTGTGCTCATGCACTCTGCAACTAAGTGTTTGCGATTCGATAGAAGAACATAATGTATATTTCAGTCAGATATCTCATTATTTGAAATGTTTATGGCAGCAGCAGAACATAGTTAAGAGTTTGGCCTCTAGGCTCTAACCGCATCCCATATCTTGATTGAGGTGCTGAATCAGTACGTGTTGATACTTACGCAGGGCAGCAGGGGAATTGATGAGCAATGGGTGAGATGGGAAATCTTTGGAGGTGAATTAGAAAGGACATATTGGGAGGACCTGTATGATAGAGGAGTGTGGAGAGTGAGGCATGTCGCATGATTGGAACAGTGAAACTAGAGTTGGCTCCGTGAACAGGCTCGTAAGCATTGGTCCATTTGTTTATGACAACTGCGCATTAAAACACACCTTTTTCTTATCAAAAGTAATTAAAATTTTTAAAAAGGATATTTCAACGGCCACATTGAATTACGGAACACATACTTTAAATCACACCAATATCTCCATTGTGATGGCTTAAACTCTTTGGCAAGGCATCTGATGTCTAATGGTGCTGATGATGACAATGCACAAAACAACTTGCTCAAGCATTCTGCTCTTTGTGACAAACTGACGCTTTGGAAAAATGTTACTTTGGGGCGTTGGCTTACTCACTGAGGCTTTGGCTCAGGGAGGTAGAGCTGGTCGTCCCCTGATGGCTGTGCACAAATGATGTGTGATAGAGAAAGTGCTGCACATAGAAGCGCTTTATGAATGTGGGTGGATTCCAAAACTGGACCGTCAATCTCTTTGAGTGATTATCAAGACTAGAAAAGTGCTATATAAATACAGACCATTAGCCATTTGAGGCCCTGGTCATCAAGTTCCATCCCAGTTGAACTTTTGATACATTATACATGTACATCACTGGCACGCAACTCCTGAACTAAAAGTAAAACGAATGTTTTTTAATTTAGACCAAAATATACTGAACATTATATGTTCTGGTTAACTTGGGACTGCAAACATCTATATTCCACCTATTAAAAGCACCTTTTTTTTCACTTTGTGATGAAGCATCGCTTTTGGCTGGATTGGTAACAAGCTAGCTAGTTAATAACTGTCTTGATGGAAGTAATCTGGGCTGCTGATGAGCTTGTCAGAAGTAGCGTAAATGCACATGATTTACAGTTTTGACAACACAGGATGTTGGAGTGCATTGTTGGGACTTGTAGTACTTATGTGGTGGAGAATAACAACCCTAACCACCCGCTCGTGTAGATACGTGCCGCACAACATCAGGAGAATACATCCAGTTCTCACTCAGAAGGCAACACAGGTTATGGTCCAGACTCTGGTCATCTCACGCCTAGACTACTACAACTCCCTCCTGGCTGGTCTGCCTGCTAGTGCCATCCCACCTCTGCAGTTCTTCCAGAATGCAGCAGCTCGACTGGTCTTTAACCAACCTAAGTTCAATCACACTACAAAGCTCCTCCGCTCCCCTCACTGGTTACCAGTGGCTGGCCTCATTCGCTTCAAGACTAGTACTTGCACGTGCTGCAAACGGATCGGGTCCAGTTTACATCCAGGACATGTGGTTAAACCTTACATCCCGGCCCGTCCACTCAGCTCTACATCGGCCAATCAGCTTATAGCTCCCTCACTGCAAGGGACACCTAGCCACTCAACAAAATCACAACTGTTTGCTGTCCTGGGCTGCCAAATGGTGGAACGAGCTCCCCATTGGCATCAGGACAGCAGAAAGTCTTACGACGCAGGCTAAAGACACATATCTTCCAACTACACCTTGGTTAAGAAGACAATGTATAATAACCATCGTCAACTATGGTGTTTAAATAAAATACATTTTCAGAATTATATTACATTTAGCACGGTTGAATCCACTTATCGTACGTTGCTTTGAATAAAAGCGTCAGCTAAATGATATGTAATGTAATGAATATGAAGGGCAATATTTTAAGATAAATATATATCCTCCAACAGACGGGATGTGATTGTGCCAAGAGCTTTGAGTTTGACATGTCTTCTAGAAACAAGGGATAAAGCAAGTGAGAAGGGCAATGAAAAACTTGCAACAGATGAATTGGAGTAAATGTAAGATGCCATGCATCAATGGTCTGCAGTAATACAGCCATCAACCGCAACTTTAAAACCGTAATTATTATTAATGCTGTGGCCTGTTGATGTACAGTATGCTGCATCAATAAAAATGTGAAATATATTTCCTCATCTGGTATTCCACCAATATAAGTACTTAGCTCTTTCCTCATTTCCCTTTCTTGAAGAACAACTCCTCTTCCCTCTCCAGGTTCTTTCTTCTACATCTAATCCCTTTTATAGAACAGAGACAGTCTGACGACCCAGGAGTTGGGGGGGGGGGGGGGGGGGGGGGGCACTGCTACTTAAAGAAAGCGCCCGGGCAAATTTGGGGCTGGTGGTAATTATTTGGGCCTCATTATAGGATCACGTTTCCCTCAAGTCATTCTCTGTGGTAACCGTTACTGGATATGGGGCTGACACTGTCAATAAACCTGGGGGAAAGATGACACGCCTTTTGTTTTGACAGGACTAAAGCAGTAATGCGTCCTGTTCGTTTGCATTTGCAAAGAGAGAAGGCGATGGCCTCAGAGCCGACTTTTCCAGATGCTCCAACAGAGAGAAACCCTCTGCTCCACTCCCTTGGCACCAGGGCAGTCCGGCATCACTATAGCAGCCTTTCATGTAAATCTACTTAGTGTAGGGTCTTGAGATACAGGCCTGTTTGATTGAGGAGTGTGGTATGAGGAGTGTGTATCTGTGTCATCTGTGGCACAGAGAGCTGGACCTCAATGTGTATGTAGAAACCAGCGTTGCTTGAATAATGGTCCAAGAGCGGATATGATATTTGAGAAAAGGCCTGGTGCCTAGGCTTTGAGCGCCCCCCTTGAAGTGACTGCTGAGATCAAGAGACACACTCCCGTACCCTGCAGGACCACAGAAGAACTTTTTGCTCCAATATATCGGCAGATTCAGCCTCATCATGCACATACACATTATGTCCACATGCAAGCACATGCTCAAGCGCCTCTAGCAACATTACATAGCGGCGCTCTCACTCATTAACCTGCGTTCTTTACACAAACTCTCATACACTGGAAGACCCACTACCTGACGTGTGCAAGGGGTCAGTACCTCAACGTGTCCTTTCACCTCAGGTCCCCTCATCCCGTAACAAACACGCACACATTGGCCAAATCTCAGGAGGGATCCGCAGTAAGAGTTGCTCAGTTACCTGGGCAATCAGATTCCAATCTATTTTATCTATTACTAATCTTCTAGCACTAATTACTAGTCTTCTAGGCAACCGCGATCCCACCACTTAGAAAAAAAAACTTTTGCTACCGTTTTAGAGTTTGTTGCCAAGTTGAAAAAGAAAAAGGCTTTGATTCACACCTTCAGGGACAACACATCGTGAGAAGGACAGAACTTGGGTTGCGTTATTGGAACCTTCAGTATGCGTGTTTGAGAGAGAATCAAAACAATTTCACAATATTGGATTTTACATTCGGGAATGTTCTAGTCTAATTATACAGCACAATTAGAGCAATTTTTGGTGAGCTTTCATAAAACTAATGCAGGGCCCTTTTCTCACGCTACTTTTTATGCAGAATATAAGTGTGTGTGTGTGTGTGTGTGTGTGTGTGTGTACTTGTGCAGTGTACTGAGCAGGTGCGTCTTTAATGGTGGGGTTTCAAAAGAACGAGACAGACAAAGAGATTTCATTAGATATAGAGTCCAGACGTGGGAGGCTGAGTCACTCAGTAAATCATGAACGCAGGCAACAGATAGTATGTGCATTTGTGTGAATTCACGTGTGTGTGTGTGTGTGGGGTGGGGGGGGGGGGGTGTATGTGTGTGTGTGTGTGTGTGTGTGTGTGTGTGTGAGCTTACAGGGTTGATTCAATCCTTCCCCTGATGTGTACTAACCTGGCAGGCTTTCCAGGCCATAGGGCAGAGCTCCATTTAAGAATCCTTTTGCCCTTGTGACTCGGAGTCTTGATTTATATTGTATGATAGAATAATCACATACTGAAATATTTCCTTCATCCCCTCTTTAACCAATCTGCTTCTTTATGATAATGTTGCATATGCAGCCAAAAGCTCCTCTGAAGCCTTCCTGACCTTCCTGAATGGCTGGTAATTGAGTGGTGGAGCTTGATGAGAGGTGCAAGCTCTTTTTGTGCCCCCCTCTCTAACACACTGACATAACTGCCTGGGCCTGGTTCCCTGCTGGCAACAGATGAACTAGAAAACTCTCTTGCTGATTATTGGCAGATGAAAAAAGAAGTTCTGCAGGGCTAAGCAAAGGGGAAAAAAATATTATTGACTTCTCACCGCAGCTACTATTTATTTTCCCCTTTTTCTGTCCATGTATTTGTTTTTGAGGCTGTTAGATTCTTGCCTTGGAATATTTTTTGGGGTTGTCTTTGATTGAGCTGGAAAGGAATGCCTTTAATCGTGGCTACAAAGAAACCAAGGGACATGTCCCCGTCAGTTTTGCAACAGATCTAGACAGATGAGGAGGAGGAACGGAGGAGTGAGCATTGTTAACAGTCTGTGGGGAACTGTTTGCGTGCCCTGTGGTTACTAGTCCCTGTGAAATGGAGACTCAGTGATTTGGTTTCCCAGGCCCCTTTTTCTCAGGGCCATACAAAAACCAAATGAAGAAGTTTCAGTCTGTCCTAGTTGCCATTTATAGTCCAGCGGCAGCTAGATTCTAAGTGATGGATGGCAACAGTGGTGGCACACAGAGAGAGCGTTCACAGCCATCTGATTGTGAGTGGTGTGGGCATATCTAAAATAGAAGATAAGGCTGAGTCTTGTCAACGATGCAAAACATTGACGCTGTGCCTCAGAAAGCCAGAAGAAACTGAACTCAGCCGCTCCTCCCGAGCCTGCTTGGCTCAGCTTTGGGATTATTATCTGCTTTATTAGCTATGATTGTACAGCCCCATGCATCAACATGTTTAATGTCACAACAAAGATCCACTCGCAATCAAGTAAGCCTGAAAAATAAGTGTTGTAAAACCTGATTCCTCTCGCTGAGTTTAGCTCTTTCCCCACATTTCCCACAAAGCTACAGCGAAAAAGAGCAGAGGTCATAGCATCAGTGAAAACTCGTCATTCAAATGTATATTTTTTTCTACGTTAAGGGGCCAAGCTCAACTCTAGTCCTCTAATTTGGGCCTAGTAAATGAAGACTGGTAGAGGCCGCTGGCAGAGCAGCATGGAGCCCAGTCCAGGGGCTCATGCTGCATCACTGCCTGCCTTCCCTCTTGCATCGAGGCTGTTATTCACAAAGCGTTTACAAAGGCCACAATCCTCAACCAAGTTTTTTCTATTTCACCTTCCCCTTTGTAAGAGGGAGGTATTTAGATTTGATTCCAAGATGTTTTAGCCCCTTAGTCTATATGACCCTGCGGTGGCACAGAGCTTTTTTTGTCTGATGTACCCGCACATCCCTTCTAGGGCTGGGAAGCAAAATCAATGCCAGTCAGGCACCGCTTCCTACATGGCCAGTAACTACTGGGCCAAATCACAACACAGAATCTCGTGCCTGAGCTGTGTACTGAAATAGTTGCTCTGATTGCAACATGAACATCCCCATCTTACCCTGGTTAATATTACTCTGGCCCTGACAAGATGTAACATAGCCTGCAGTTAGCTTGTAGTTACCTCAAATCGAGTCAAACAAAATGCCTCAAGGTAAGCTGTTTTGCAGCCAGGCCAAAACAAACAAACTAAAAACTCAAAGAAAACACAGGCAAACAGGCTCGGGCATAAGGAAGAAACAGATTAAAATACCTGGTTACAGGACACATTCAAAGGCAAAGTGATGCTCCATGTTTGACTGCTGCTGTAAATCCTTGTCAAGCAAATCAGTCAGTCACTGTGGGCGTCCCTGGCCCCAGCCGTGGAGAGACAATTAATTGTGGAGGTGAGACTGTTTTGCTGTATTCAGCACAGAAACTGGTATTTAGTGTTAAATTACTGCAGGTTGGATTCATGTATTAACAAAATTTGTACTTGTTTTTTATTGTATATTTAATTATACCTCAACAGATAATATGTCAAATTTCAACTTGCAATTTGCCTTAGTGATCTGGCACAGTTTGGGCACTGTGACAAAAATATTGGGATATATTTATGATTATTCATAAATAGCATGCATTTAAAATCAGCTGAGAAACTTTTTCACATACCCCCTGGGATACAACTAGTGCTGGTAGGAAATGATTGATATATAGCTCATTAATATATTTGGTGACCTGCTTTTTCAATAAGATTTATCATTAACATTGGGTTAACTTGTCACATTAATTATAAGTGGTTTGTGAGTTGCCTGCCCTGCACAGTCCCTGGACAATGTGCTTCCCTCCTACTGACCCCACATCTAATGTTGGCTTTTATGTCCCCGCCCCACCCTGGTCACCCACAGTCCTCTTCTTCCTCCTCTCCTCTTCTGACAGACATGCAACAGCCCTTTGCAGCACATTACGTCAATTCCCCAGGCCCCGGCGTGCCAGCTGTTGATGTCACCCTTGGGTCTTTTTAATTTAGGGATTTCCGCTGGGTGAGATGAGGGGGAGCCCCACGAAGTCAGCCCACAGCCACATGAAGAGGCCCAACGGGGCTGAGCCGGGCCAGAACGGGCCTACATAGGACAGGGCAGGGCAGGGTGGGACCGCTCCGCTGGTGTGTGGGTGAGCGCAGAGAGAATAGGGTGCAGCAGGGCAAATCTGTGAGCAGCAATGAGAGGAGTCATCCAGGAGTATTGGTGTGCTGGCAGTTGCTCGCACTGATGTCATGTGAGCAAATTAGCGAAGCACAGGGGGTATCTCCGGAGCCCCTCGCTTCCTCCTCGACTCCCGTGCAACCCCTCGTACCCGTAACAGCTTGCCTGTGACTTGCAAACACCACCGCTATCCCTTGAGCTCTTAAATGCAGCCTTTCAGCAGCTACGAATTTCCTGCCTTTCAGAGGGGATCAAATGTTCCTCCCAAAAAAACCATCTCCCATTCTTTCAGTCCTCGAGGCTTTGAGTTGGAGAGAACATCACCATCCATGTAATTGATTACGTTGGGTGCCAAAGTTTTCCTCTTGATTTTAACTGGGAAGGAAACGCCTTAATTGAACACATAAAAGCTTCTATCAAGTGCAACTGTTGTGTTCTGATGGCGTGAAAACCGGATTTGGATTCACTGTCTAGACTGTCTTTTGAATGGTTGTCTCAAACATTCTTTTAAATCTTGGTTATGGTCCAATCTTTGATATGTGTACGGTCACAGACTGCAGGTTACATGTGGTGTTTTGGGTAAAAATCGAAGGGTTTTAAAATGTACTGAATGGATAGATGTCAGTGTGATATGGTTCTTATCATTGGTTTGCAGTTTCCATCTCCTTTCAGCAGAGAACAATATCTTTATTCCTTTCTACATCTATAAATTGTATTTACCTCCTTTAAGTGATGTTAAAAATAGCAGCTGTTATTTCTGTTCTGTCCTGTCTCTTGGTCTTAGGAGGATCTATCACTGTGTTCAGCTGTTTTAGATTATTATCATTGAAAAAATTAGGTTTTATGTAACTTTTTATAGCTGGCATTGTTTTAAAAAAAGCAAATCCCTAGAATGTCTCAGTATTTTTAGGATTATAGATAAATAAAAAATGTTGGATTGGCTCAGCAGAGCAATGTCAGTGTGCTGAGGTGGAAGGAGTTGCAGATGTGCTGTTTATGTACCTTGGCATTCAGGCTTCTCTTGTCCAATTTTCCTCTCATAATCTTTTTCTCTCTCTCCTTCACTTCCTTTGCAGTATCACCCGTTGTCATTGTGCAACACAAGCGAGGATGAACGGCAAGAGGGTGACTTCATCACCATTGTCAAGCTGGAGCACAGGGTACCCCGCTGCTTGCCGCTGCTCGATAAGGTAAACACACACACACTCACTTACACACGTGGCTTTGAGTGTTTCACGCATTACTCCCCAATTAAAACTCTAAGAGACGTCCCCCTCCATGAACCCGTCCCATCTCAGACACGGCAGCAGACAGATAAACCATCTCGCCATCTTGTCTTTCTCCCGCAGTATCCCTTCCGCTCTTGGATTCGGACATTAAAGACAAGATGGTTTTTAGAGGGAATTATTTGGCAGGAGTGTAATGTTTTGTTCGGGACACTGATCTTTCAGAGTGAGGGCTTGGACAGGAGGGGACGGGCTTAGCTCAGCACTGCTATGTAGCAAGTGGCAGTGAGCCCTGGCTTTGGATGTGAGGCTTTCAAGCAGCAGCTGTCACTGGTCCGAGCCCAGCCAGCCAGCCAGAACCAGACACTTGGTGCTCTACGTCTCTGCTCCCCTCTAATATGAGCGCAGTCAGAGCTCCATAGATTCCACCCACAATGGTTTAGATGTATGTATAAGTGCAACAGAGTTGATGTTATGTTTAAGTTTTACACCATACACACAGACTAACTTTAAAGCAGTATGATTTAAAACTGTTGCTATTTTTTCCCTGTTTTTTCAAGTGGTGACAAATTAGCAGGCAGGAGTATAGTTAGGCGACCGCCTTTTTTTAGCCTGTGTTTTCTTTTCCCCTAATTTAAAGCCATGTTTAGGAGCTTCCCGCCGTGGCAACGATGTAGAGACATTCCCACAATTCCCAGCTCCTTTCTTCCTCCTCCTGTCGCTCGCTCTCCCTCAGTGGGAGCCGACCGGCGGGAGAGAGGGCTGTCACTCAGGGCCGGCTCTGGAAAACAGTTTTGATTAAAGCCTTAATGGCAACACTGTGTTGTCCCGTAAACAAAACACGGGCTCTCCCTCTTGCAAAAGAACGCGCAGACAAAAGGCTGCTGCTTCCGAGTGCTTTCTCCCTCCCTGCAGATCCTCTTTGAAATCAGAAGTGAAGGAGGGAGGAAGACGAGGGAGCGAGGGGGGGCATCCTTCTTGTTGTTTTGGTTGCCTGGAAAGTATGTGTTGCAATAAACTCCGCTCCAGCCACCTGCATCCCTGCTTCCTCAGTGAGATTCAAAGCTTCGGGTCGTAGTGGATTTATTGGGGATTCATCATGCAGCTGTTGAGGAGTTTGCTCTTGGCCGTTTGAAGGCGATGAATCAGACGCTTTGGGATGTGCGGTGCGTGGGTCGGCCTCGCTCTCTCTCAATAGGACTTGTTTACAGTTTAGCCTGACTGTAGATGCCGCCCAACTAATCTATAGATACCCTGACGGCCACAGAGGGTTCGTGTTGCACCGCACACACTCAGAATAGGCTGTAAACCAAACAAGGCAAAAACGCAGTACCATAAAGGATAAGATTTCATTGTTTTCCCTTGTTTGAATTTTGGGATTGCGGAGGTTCCTACCCCCAGCAGCGTGGGGAGATTCCTCTGCTGATTGGCAGTGATCTGGCACATATCTCTGCTGCTCTTGGTTTTACTGGATGGGTCTCACAGCATCTCTGAACATACTGGAAAGTTGGACAAATTAGGAGGAGAACATTCTCCAGATACCCTCAAATTAAAGTGGTTGGTTAGGCCTGTAAGCATCGCCCCCTGTATTCATATAGATCTTTTACAGTCTTATCAACCACTCAAAGCGCTTTAAAGTACAAGTCACGTTCACATTCACACACACACACACACATCCAGGCCCTGTGATGGACTGGATGTCCAGGATGTACCCTGCCTCTCGCCCATTGTCAGCCGGGATTGGTTCCAGCTCCCCGCCGACTCTCAAAAGGATAAACGGTATTGATAATGGATGGAACCACATTCACACAGTGCCTTGGTACACTTTAACACTTAATATAACACTTTTTCTATAACACCATGCAAACCCCCTCTAGGCCCAGTCATTAGGGCAATTTGGGGGTCAGTATCTTCAGAAAAACATTTGAGGAGTCAGGGATCGAATCACCCAACCTTCTTGGTGGATGCCCCTCTCTACCTCCTGACCCACAACCGCCCTATCAATAAAGTGGGCTAGCCTGTAAGTAACAGGTTAGGTGACAGCAAAAAGTCAGCAAATAACTATGCAGCAAAAGTTGCTGTTGGTTTGCTTAATCTAGTTAACTTTACACAAACTGTAGGTATTAAACATTTCAAATCAGAAGAATCCAAAAAGTACCAAGACTTCATACTGTTTCCTCCGACCGATCTTTGCTTCAGATACATCTTTCTCTATGCAAATGCATGAATCAAAACCCTCCTCTGCTCCAGTGGTTTTGCATCATTACACAACACAACACAAGCAGAGGCCACAAGCTTTCTCTGCCAGCATGTTTTTCTACAGCAGACGTGATCCGTCTGCTTTCCACCAGCCAGCCGGTCGGCCAGTTATTTTCTGTTTACACCAAAGCCCTGGAAAATGTTCTCAAGCTAAGTCACAGAGCGACACATGACTCGACGAGAAACAGCATCACTGCAGTGCCAGGAGCTTATTTACCTCCGACTTAATAGTCTCTGCTTCTTGATTCTCTGCCACTCACACTGCAGTTCTGTGAAACTGCACCAACCTATGAAGAATCCAGGGTTTTGTGGAAACAGCTCTTTTACAGTCATTGAAGTTTTGGCCCGTGTCTGAACTTGTTGACTCTCACAGAGGGCCTCGCTTATTGATTCTGCTCCTCTCGGATAAAAAAGGGGGTTTGGGCCCGATTGTGCATTAATCCTGCTTCTTTAACTGGGCTTTTCATGTGTACACGCCCACATTTGTGCATATGTGTCATTGGATCACATTACATCAAATCTCCCAAATCTACCTGTTGGCCACTTTGTGAGGAGGCAAGCTTGGCGTTCAAAGACAGCGTCAGTCACAGGGATCGAAATGCAACAACACCGTCTACAATTTGTAATGTCATTTTACAACGTGCTTGTCAAACTGAATATGATACTTTAGAATAATATGCTCTTAAACAACATGATTGGCAGCTTACATCTAATACTAAAGATACATTCATGTTGTTAATATTGTGCCAAACAGCCTGAATCTTGAAATCTATTTAGATCAAGTTGAATTTCTATATGTGGATCAGTCTGTCTTGTGCGATATTTTTTATAGAAGATCAGAGGATATAGTATAATAATAATTATATTAAGTTTGGTGATGGTGAACCTGATAAACATTATGCCCCCTAAACATAATCATGCTAGCATTGTCATTGTGAGCTTGGTTAGCATGAAGCTCAAAGCACAGCATCTACAACGCCAAAGAGTCACTCTTATGCTTATTATTTTACTTAATATAAATATATATACACTGGAGTATATATATACACACTTAATTGCATTTAATTGAAATTTTAATAATGAGCTCATGAAAGATTAACACAAAGGGTAAAGAAAGGATGATGCATATTATGGAATAATGTAAAAATAAAAACAGAGCAAAGGTCCACAGGCGTGATAAAACCAAGCAGTAATGTGTAATGCACTATATTCGTGAGTCCTCTGATTCATAATAAAGTCTGTTTTCTCCTGAGGAAACAGACGTGCATATTAAAACAGCAAATGTGAAAGCTTCCATCTGTGACTGCAGAATGACTAAGTAAAGGACGAAAAATATCTACTTTGTCCAGTACAACTCTTAAAAACGAGTCCAACTGTGGTGAAATCTGTCATCCACTTTGGCCTAGACTCTTAGGCCAGAAATAATATAGTCCCGGCTATGGGAAGTGCTTGAAAACAAGGGAAGCCCATTCTGGGAGGAATAAATCAAGGCCCTCATGACAATGTTTTTGTCCTCTCATGTCTGATTATCTGTAGGGGGTGACACTGACCCCAGGATATTCCCGCTCGCTGTTTTTCAGCAAAGACAGGGGCTGGAAATGCAATGGCAGCTGCCTTTGGCTTCTTTTCCTCCAGTAGCAGAGTCCAAAATCTCCAGTTCATCGGAGACAAGTGGAGGAGGAGGAGGAACACAGGGAAACATCTGGAAAACGGAGGAAATTTCAGCTTTTAAGAGCAAATGCAAAAAGCAGCAGGTACACAATGGACATTTTGGCCTGTATGAAATGCGTCAGTGTGAGAAGACTTTGTTCACTTTGATTTCTCTCCCATGGAAAGCTATTATTTGCTTGTCTGTGCCAGATAGTTGCATGGTTGTCTTCAAAGGGATAAAATATGACTCTCTCTTTCTTTCTTCTGCGAGTCAAATGTGGACACGAACATATGCAACCTCGGCAGTGGCTCCCTAATCGACCGGCAAGGACTGTGCTCCTCTAAAAACCATTGCATGCACCTTAGATTATTGCTTTAATCTTCCAAGCGTACAAAAAAAAAACACAGCGTAGCATTTTAACTGTTTTCAATATGAGATAAACCATAAATCACTAAATAAAAAGTTAGCAAACCACGCAGGGACATTTCAAAATCTGTTTTTCACTCCTCTGAGCGAACGGGACAACGCTTTTTCTTCCTGTTATCCTGAGGGTCATATTCTTTATGCTCCCTGTCAGATCAGTTTACACTGCTTTGATCATCTCATCTTGAATGCAATTGCTTCCAAAAGTGATGTAGAAAGTCGCTCTGGGCTTACATTTTTCGGGCCTCCCTTTCTGTCAAGCTCTGACAAGTGTACCAAATATTCTTTTCTAGCTTTTCACTGCGGAGAGAAAGAGCCTTTCGACTGTTTCCTCCATTCAGAATTGTTCCTTCTCTCTTCAGAGAAGATGAGACGAACGCGCCAAGTTCCAATGTTTGTGCCTGTTTGACCCGAACGACGCAGTCTTTTCCCTCCCATTTCCTATGCTGCTAAAGTTAGGTGCTGTCTCAGCTCGCCAAATCACAGTGAAGATAACCCATTAGGAAGTACTTAGCTTTGAGTCCAGCGGCCTAATGACTGCCTTCATTTCAGTCAGTGCACTCATTATGATTCTTACTGTAGCCATGATGTTATTTGTAGTTTGATAGCCATGTCTCTGAGGACAGTTGTATCTATTTTGTCTGTGAGATAGATGTTGTTCTGACTGTAGAGGCCTCCAGTCCTCTCCCTCTTCTTCCTTTCATGATGGTCCAGATATTAAAAGGGAAGTGTCAATAACTCACACACACACAAACACCCACACACACACACACACACACACCCACACACACACACACACACACACACACACACACACAGGGTTTTTTAATAGAGCCAAACAATGGGAACCTTTGTCAGTTGGTTCCCTTATATCCACCGTGCTACAAAAGCAGAATTCTATTATCCTTTGCTGTTGTGACAGTGCTGGTACTGCACTCTTGTATGTACACGTATCCATACACGTCTACTAAGTGTATGTGGAGCAGCAGGCTATCTAAGTTAATCAGTGTGTTAACATTCAATAGCCATCGTAGAAAATGACAAAAAAAGCTCATAGTGCAAGTTTTATAGTTAGTCTTTTTATTTATACATTTCATTAATATTTTGTATGTATTTAAGGAATTGTTATATAATATACATCCATGTTTCAAATGTATATTTTTGAAACATTTGTGTATTTTCTTGAAACTTGATGGAACAGTTGGCTATGATTTGAGGAAAAACCCATCAACTTTTGGAGCAGATTCGATTATGGGGGATGGATCCTGCATTTATAATGTCTTTTCACTTTTTTTAACATTGAGTTTTGCAATATCTTAAGGATTTTTAGGAATTTCTTTTAATCCAGAGATATATTTATGAAAGAAAAAACGTCACGCATAGAGTGCTAATATGTTGTAGAAGATAAACTCATAATACTTAGAGGTTTTCACTTTGTTTTTAATCAGACCCTCCTCTCTTTAAGGCATCTTCAGCCCACTGCAGCCTGTTCATGAGGTATCTGCCGTGTCAAAAGTCCAAGGACAGGAAAACAGGGTGATAAGTCTTGCCTGTTGTCGTCACACACGCTGGAGTATGCTTTCCCATGGGACTCGGCCAAAGAATATTTGGGACGAGGAAGAGTCCGGAGCAACAGGAATGTTATTCACATTCCAGTCGCCAAAATTACCTCTGGTTGCTGCTCGTTCACCTCGGCCTTTGTGGGAGGGCTTGTACACAATTTCAGGAGGATTTTCTGCTCATTAGGTCTAGATAGTGGCTGTATTCATACTGTTCTGTGTTGTTGTTGTTGTCAGGTGTCCAGCCTTCACCACTCAAGCGGCTCTTTATCAGAGGAAAACCTGGTTTTCGCAGACATGGATCTGTAGACAGGTGCGAGGAAGTAACTATGCTGTCCAGAAGTATATTTGTTTGTTCAATTGACTTTGTGAGCCGCTCAACAATTAAACTGCTTTCCGACATGTATTGAACTCCGGATAATCTCCTGACATTCACCGGAGGGACTGTATCAGAGAACCCAAATGTCCAAGTAAGAAGCTCCGGAGTTTCTCCTGCCTGACTCTTTTGCAAAAACTCCAGATAATGTCAGAGTGAGCCAATGTGAGAATAGAGCGGTAGATCCTCCGGAGATTTCACTGCGATAGGCCTTGATGATGACGTTTCTAACACTTGACAGCAGCGAAACTGAAAAAGACACAAAAGGAATACAAATATCTCAGGATGAAAAAGCAAGGCTATACTCGTAGAATACACTGACAAAGTTGCCAAGAGAGTATTTGGTGATATGGTTCAATGCTTGTGTCTATGTACTATAAACAACAACAAGGTATCTTTACCGCGAAATCAATACATTATGTCCTGTGTATGCCTGCTGCATCACCCCTCACCTGGACGCTCCTGAGATTTCTGTGTTGTTGCAAACGCCAGGGAAGTTTGGACCTAATTGTGTGGACATTCTCCAGAGTTCACGTCTGAAAAAGGCTTTACAGTAATATGTCAGGTTTCTTTCCTCGATGGATGAAGTGCATTCTTTGTAAAAAAAAAAAAACAGTAGGTCTGTGTGCAGCAAAACAAGCACTGAATTGAATGTGTCTGTTCAGAAGAGCAGGTGGGAAACAAAAAGGTTGGTCACAGAATTTTCCGAGGATGGAAGGAATTACGTCCTGTTTTCTTGCCGAGGGGGAAGGAAAGTGGGTTGGGATGCTTGGTGAGATATTTCTGACCTCTGGTGCAACAAGGTGAGTCTACATAAAGATAAATGGAGCAGGAATTAGAGGTAAAATCACTCAATGCCACGAGGAGGCTGTTAAAATCCATCACATGCCTGTTGTATGTTACCTCTGAGGTAGGTCCACCTCACCGCTGCATTCCTACATATCTCCAAAAGCCACACTTGCTGGCCCAAGGCTGCTGCAAACTCGAGCTCAAGCGAGCGACCACATCTGTTTGTTTGTTTATTTAAAAATCAGTCATGCACAATTCCACCTGCAGCTGACAAGGAGCATTTTAATTGCAGGTCGTCAAGCTGAGAGGATCATCAACACAGTGAGACTTGAAAGTCCGGTGGTTACAGAGGCCTTGGGGTCACAGCTAAACAGATGTCACCTTGACCTGCAGCGCCGCTGTCGTACAGCTCAGTTCAGCCCTGTCATCACTTCCACCAATGAGGTGTGAATGATTTGCAGAAGGGTCTGCTCTCTGCAGCGCACCATGCACTCATCCTGTCACCTTAAATAGGTGGAAAATTCTCCAGCCTAAAGGTGCAAGTGCTTCTTCTGGAGGATTATTTTCAGCAGCATTAACACACCCCAGCTGCGGCTGCTGTTCCCATCCACATCTCTCGTTAGTTTCTTGGCTAATGCCAGCGTTGCTAAGCTAACATTGACTGAGCTGATGGCAAACTGTCCTCCACATGTACGGACAATGCGGGAGATGTGTCGATTGCTGTGAGAGGAGATTTTCAGATGCTGGCTGTGTTTTCCCAGGGGCTGCATGGCCATTAGCAGAGTGTTGCTCCCGCTTTCTCACTTTTCTGCTCTTCCTCATTTCTGGCTCTTCGTGGTTTAGTTTGTCAGCAGCATCACCACAAAACTTAATACACAAACAGTGAGAAGTCCGCTGTGCTACTTTGTGGGAAGTAACTTTCCAAAAAAGAAGCTGGAATATCACATGCTTGTGTATATGTGTGGATTGCGAAATATGCCCGCCTTAATATTTGCCCAGAGCACTGTTCTTCTTATAGTTTGAATTGTTCCCAATTCAGTTTCACAAATTTTCAATATTTTTTAAATATAATGGAACTTAGTGATTTTGGTAAATATGTATATTTATTTAATTGAACTCTACATTTGAAGTTCAGTTGAATCAAAATGAAGGTTCCTACGGTCATGGAAAACCTGGAAAAGTCATGGGGAAAAATAAAATCCCCAAAGTTTTGGAAAAGTCATGGAAATTTGTTATATTTATATTTTCATGTTGTTCATTTACGCTGAGTTTTAAATAATTCATATTATTTTAAAGAAATACGCTCAAAATATAAGCAGGCATACTTGGGTTTGTGTCATTTAAGGTATACTGTATGCCTTGGAATTCTCATTGTTAGTTTAAATACTACATTTTATCAGTTTTTTGCGTATACACAGAGATTTTACAAAAAAACACTAAACTTTGGCTTTTGTCTACAATGAGAATGCATAAAATCAGCATCCACAATGGAAACATGACATCTGAGTGAACACTCGAGACAGCGAGGTGAGAAGCAGTTGTCAGTGCATTCTTGACGTTTGAGACGACACACTGGGGGTAAACAACAATCTGAAAGGTAAACTTCTCTGTTGGCAATGGGAAAAGAGTAATCCGTTATTTAAAATAATCCAACTAACTTTCCGTTGTTTTGAATACACCTGAATGAACCTCCCTCTTTCACGTCATACAGCGCCTTTGCCTCTACCTCTAATAAAAGCAGTGCTAACAGTAACAAGGGTTAGTTGTTAACTCCTTCTCAATCCTTTTACACTCGTGTTGATTCTTGCAACTGAGGAAAATGAACACAACAGTCGTATTTGTCACTGTTGTTAATGTCAAGTTGTTTTAACTTTATTAATCTTTTCACATCAAATTAACTTAACTGAAATCAGTTGTTGCCCATTTTCAGGAGATGACTGTGAAATATTCAGCTGAAATTCAGTTAGCTTACATTGTTTGAAATGTTTAAACTCAAATTGAACTGGTTTGAATGTTTTACAGTTTGCAAATGACATAGAAATGGGGTAATTTATGGTTAATCTCAGCTGTCTGACTGGAACTAATGAAGCCTCAAGAAAGGAGAGAATAATTTTTCTCATAAGCAATTGTGTGTTTGTGATTTTGCACACACACACCTACGTCTACGCACGCAAGGCTGCTTATCTGCTCCCCGAGGGCGAGCACGCCGCCGTCTCGCAGAGCTGCTCCTGGCATTCGAGAAAGCATCTCTAGGCATTCTTAAGGCGGCACATCTCTCACTTGTCACTTCAAAGGGAGCGTGCGGAGGTCAGGGTTTCATCAGACTGTTGTCGGCGCTCGGCGCAGATGATTTGTGAAGAATGCGGACCTAAAAATAGAATGCCATGTCATGCTCATAAGGAGAGATGGAGTCCAGATGATGCAGTTCGGTGCCAGATTGCTTCTATTAAAATACCGCCATCATCCCAAAGGGTTGGGAGACACCTCGAGCTGGCTGCAGGAGGGTTGTTTGGTGGGGGGTGATGGTGTGGTCGCAGTTTGATGATGAGTTGGAGTGAGGAAGGATGTGTGAAAAGTTGGGACAGCTGCTGGAGAGTTTGTCACAGGTGCAACTTTTGCGTCCTTCCTTATCATATCAATGTTTTGGGAGCGTTACTGGTGAGAGTCCATCCCTGGTCCTCAATCGGCCTACAGAGCGGAAGGGGTTTTTCCACACAGGCCCAGCAAGTTTAACATCATATGATGAGTGCTTAGTGGCCCTGCAGTTACAACTGTACTATATCAGTGCCTCTCCCTGATGAATGAGACGTTCATAGGGCAGTAACGTATTATTACTGCACTATTGCCGCTTTGATCTCGCAGCAGTTTGAACCCTGGAGTTTTACAGAGGGGCGGCTTGTCGGAATAGCTTTGCAGACGGGATCGGGCCTGGTCTTGCCCCGGTTGTGGGAAGAGCAGGCCTGGAGGTGTGTAGAGGCGCTAGCATGCAGGAAAACCTGACTGCACAGGCATCACGCTGCCAACCTCGAGGACCGTTGGTTCCCTGTATTTGAATAACATCTACAGAATAATTTATTATCATATGATTTAAACTGATGTGTCTGATTTTACTTCATTTCCTCTGTCGGGAGATTCATGGTGCCTCCACCTGCTGTAGAAGCTTTTATTGAGAGGGAGGGTTTTATCGTTGCAGACCCTTAATGTGAAGGTGCTGCTCTTGGATCCCTGCTCAGCGCCAGGACATTCCTCTATTAATGACAAAGGCGAATGGTATAAGCCTCATGGTGAAACATGAAGAGGCAGAGGAGAAGGGAACAGAAAGCAGGAGAGAGTCGGGAGAGGTGGAGAGGTGAATGGGTTGATTCGGAGGAGTGGCAGGCGAGGCCAGAGGGCGACCCGCACCAGCCCTGTCTGTCTATACCACTTCAATGTCATGTCTAGCAGGTCAGAAACAGGACTGTTGACAGGAAAAAATTTGTTGGTTTGATTTAACCCTCTGACGTCTTTCGCCCCACTTCTTTATCCCCGCCAGCCCCCGCTCTCTGCTGCTCCCCTCTGTTTACCGAGATCTCCTTCCACCCTCCCATCCTCCATAGCTTCGTCTGGCACATCCAGCTCATTGTGCAGGCTGAGCCGCTGGCCCTCTTTAAGATCTGCATTAGAATGTTGTTTTCATATAGCAGCAAGCGGAGGCATGTGGAGTCTCTTTAGAACTGCTCGGCAAACAGATGGAGGTTTTCACGCTGCCTTTATGAGATTAAGTGAAACATTCCCATAAAAAAAAGAAGACATTTCCCCCCTGTCCCTTCGCCCAACACTGTCCCACCTTCTCCCTGTCTTCTCTTTCTTCATCTGTCTCTTTTACTCTCCTTTTTTTGTGAGCTCTGGCTCGCCTCAGGCCTGGGCAAGGGCACGCTGCTGCTGAAAGTGAAGTGCAAAGAAGACAGGTTTTTGTTACCAATAACTACTTCCCCAGGCCAGCGGGAGAGCACTTTGCATTTCCAGGAGTTTAAAGCGAAGCAGCAAACAGGTCTTGTGAGTCCGACACTGCAGGCGGAGGGAGTGAGCTCTTGTTTTTCCTCTGCAGAATGAACCTGTTTAACTCTGACTCAGGTTGGTTACAGTGCCAAGTGCCCCCTCACTTGCTTTTAACAGGGGTTTGACAAAACAGACTCACAAGGCAGACAGTGTGACTCTACAGTATGAAATTCACCCAGGATACAATGAGACTAGTTAGTCTTAAGCATTAAATGCCGTAAAGCTATCAAGCACGGTTATTTGAGAAATGTTTTTTTTTTTTTTGTTATTTTATTATTATACGTTTTTATGTTGACCCACATTTTATAAGGATGGTGTTCTGGATGCCAGGTAAAATCCCAAAAGTCAGACCGTGGTGTACATGTGAACTTATACACTAACCTTTATTTGTTAATGAGTAAACACCATCCTTATGTTGGATGATGGGGATGAAGCTGCTAAATCTTACATTCAGAGGCCTATGAACCAACATGTCACTCTTTATTTATCAAGACACACCTTTTTCTTTTTCTTTTTTTCCTTTAATTTATTGTCCCATAGGGGAAATTTGTCTTGAACCAAAGTGCTACAGCAGCTGCAGCACAGTACATGGTACAACAAACAACAACAAAAACAGAGTACACAAGGAAGGACACATACTTGTGCTGTAGCTGAAGGGATGTTGGTCAGTTGATCAGACTGATATATTTTAACAACCATCATGAAGTTTAGGCATTCATGTTCCTCATGAAGGGGGGAATTCTGTTAACCTTTGGTGATCGCCTGACTGTTGCTCTAGCGCCACCTTGAGGCTCACATTTGTGTTTTAGAGTGGAATATGACAACAGCCGGACGTATTTCAATGATTGTTTGTGCTCAGACATTCATGTTCCCCTCAGGATTGCTTTTCAGTGACTTTGGTGATTCCAAAACCTTCATCTGGCATCATTGTGCTGTCAAAATGTTCATATTTTGACTTACCACTGACTACCACAGTCAACAGCCTGTACAAAAAAAAAGCTCCACCTCTTCAAACATGAATAATAATCTAATTTTACATTAAAATAACATATACATTTTATTTTTGACGATTTTTAAGACTAATACTATTTCCAAAGTAATACATTGAATTATTACATTGAATGCAACTTTATTTATGCTACTACAATGTGGTGTACAAAAGTAAAAGCTGTGGACACGTGTTCCACCAATGCCAGTAAATGATTTACAGGCTGTTTTCGTCTTCTTTGTCAATGATTTGAATTTAAGAGGATACAGACACACCTGTGCCATGAAAAGCCTTGAGGTGTGAAATAGTAAAATCTTCTCTTTGTACGTTTATATCGACTATGAGCATTGAAGATTGGAGCAGGCCTGATTTTCATCAACACTGATTTGCAGTAGTTGTGCAATGGTAGAAATGTGTGATATTACTAAAATTTCGTATCAAAGTCTTTATATATATCTCTCCCTCATTTACAGGCAGCGTTAGTCGTCAGTAGTGTTTGTACATGTGAGTGTGCGTGTTTGTCCATGTGCATGTGTGTGTGTGTGTTTGCTCTGCAGAAAGACATGGCTTACTGCACGGCCTGTTCCAAGAATGAATTCCTGGAGGCTTACAAGGGCTGTTGAATGAGATGGAGGGCTCAGGGCAGGAATGATGGGAGGGCGGGAGAGAGAGAGAGAAAGAGAGGGAGAGAGACAGAGAGGAGGGAGGGAGGCTGCTGTACACTATAGGAGGGGTGTCAGGCTCTCACTTACAGGCCTGATTAAATAACAGGATGCTTTATGAAAACAAGAACATTATCTGCCTCTTAAAAGGCCGGGAAAGGCCCTCTAATTGGCTTCCCCCGAGACTCTGCGTTGCCGCCCGGTGGTGAGAGGAAAAGAAAATCCTCCGTTAGCCACAGACAGAGATTTCATACAGGAAACTTTTCCCTCTAAATTTTACTAAACTTTCATCAGCACTATAGGAATGTATCATCACACTGATACCGAGGCTATAAAAAGGGCGTCCTTCGCCACTCAAAGGAGGATGATTCCCACCTGAATCTCTTCATTGGGTGCAATACAAACAATAAAATAGATAGTTGCTCTCTGTGGAAATCAGATGGTTTCTCGTGTGGGACCTTTCATAGCCGAGTTTTTTTTCTTCTTTTTTCTAAAAAAGTGAGAAGAAAGTGTTGGAGGTGGGGTTTCGGTATGTTTGTGTTCCCCCACTAGATCAGAAGAGTCTGTACATCCAGGGATTTAACTCCCGTCTTAACATTTCACTCGCTGCCATCACATACATGTGGTTGACTTAATTATACTTATTAAAGTCAAGTGATGCCATAATTAAGGTATATCATAGTCATCACTGTGATTAATTTTAAAACAGTATCGTATGCGTAGCATCTTTAGTTATGTGATGTCAGTGTGGCAGGAGTCAGTGTTGGTAAAACACCGTTGGCCCGACCATGTGAAAACTTATACTCTGACTGTGGTGTTTTTCAATCCACATGTTTCTGGAGAAGCCAGGTCGGTGGTTTTGGGAAATCCTAACTTACAGGGCCAAACATTCAGAAACAGGGCTCTTTCCCATTTCACAACAAAATCAAATAATAAGTTACAAGTTCACACTTTGTTATCAGGTGTATTTTTATCAGCTTTTGTGCAGTTGGTCGGACAAAGTACTATATTTTTAAAATTTTACTGTGGGCTCGTGCTTACATTTTATGCACGAAACAACCTCAGCTGAGGAGGTTTTGTTTCCTTTTGAAACTGTTTGTTTGTGTTGTAGTTAGCAGGAGTACGCAAAAACTACCTACTTTTTTTGCTTTATTTGAGATTGTTGGAAAGGGCATTATTCACCATTTTCTCAGATTTCTCGGTGAATAACTCGTCGATCTTGACAAATCTGGTATGTTTAAGTGACAGATTTTGCTCTATTTATGAGTGTGTGCAATATGGTGCAGATACTTAATTCAGTATTATCAGCCCAATTGTATAAAATATTTTGCTTTGTCTTAATATTCTCATATTCTAGTCTCTGTATAGAATAATGTCGAACAATGATGAACACAGCTTCAATGCCCATTTTATGTTTTTTCATTACTTCTTCCCTGTTTTCACACTTCTTTATTCATATGTGTATGTAAAACATATTTTTTAGCCTTGATAGCTAAGCATGCTCACACTAGTTAGATTCAAAAAACCACTCTCATCCAGCTGGGTTAAAAATAATTTTTGGGAAATACATTTATTTGTTTTCTGGACAATTGTTCGATGAGTGAATTGATGGCAACATTATTACATTCTAAGCTACAACCAGGAAGTAGTGAGCTGCTGTGTGTGTGCGTGTGTGTCTGTCTGTGTGTGTGTGTGTGTGTGTGTGTGTGTGTGTGTGTGATTGAGGGCCTCTCGGCTCCATCATCACGGCCGTCGCTGGCGACCACATCAGTCTCCTCTGCCCCCGAGGGTGCGGCACTTGATGCCCAGCTCTTTGATGTTTACAGGATGTGTTTAGCAAACGGCAGTGTATCAGATGGCACTGGTCCTTCTCTGTCGACCTGTGTTTTGCATTTCCAATGCGTCACAGGGCAGCCAGTGCCTGCTAACAAGAGGGGAGGGGGGAGAGACAAGGAAAGTGGAAGAGGAGGGGTGAGCTTCAATACTGTGAGTTCTCTGAATGACCCCTCTTACCTCCAACAGACCGCTCAGGTTCATAACTTTTTCCAGATTGTGTGTCTCTCTCTCTGCAAAAGAGATAGAGTGCGTGTGTGTGTGTGTGTGTGTGTGTGTGTGTGTGTGTGTGTGTGTGTGTGTGTGTGTGTGTGTGTGTGTGTGTGTGTGTGTGTGTGTGTGTGTGTGTGTGTGTGTGTGTGTGTGTGTGTGTGTGTGTGTGTTTGTGTCAGGATGAATGGGAGACAGAAGGAGGAGGAGTATGTGATTCAGGTCCACCCCCTTAGGCTCAATACTTTTCCTGAGTGCGTAGAATCTGCTCACCTGCCCTGACTTGTTTGCCCCCCCATCTCTCTCTCTCTCTTGCCCCCCCACCCCTCCAGCAGCCCCACATCAAAGTACCCCTGTGAGTAATGGATACCCAGCACCGGCCACACCCTTGCCTCCTTCCAACCAACTTAGCTGCCGCACAGCCAGTGGCAAGCAGCCGGCAATCAGGCAGCGAGGGCACACACACATGTACAAACGCACACATACACACACATGCAGCAATTATTCACACACAATCGTTCCCAAATATTAAACAAAATGGATACAACATTTAAAGCGATGCTGTGTTGTTTTTCATGTAAAATGTTAAATGAATATCAGTGAGAGAATTTAAACTCTTCCTGACCCATATTCGTTTGTTCATGTTCTTCACAAATTAAATTACCTAAAAGTGAAACGAAATGATATAGGTGAAGGATGAAAAACTACTGAGCTGCTGAACCTGTCTTTTGGTCTGGTCAACATACATGTGATGTGTACATGTATGTCTAAAAGCACAAACAACACTAACCCCACAATTGTATTTATTTAATATTAAAGAGACATTCCTATATACCGCTTACATTGTTTGTGTGTCAGGCATTCATACCCATGAATATCTTCTGTAGGCTACACAAATAGCTAAATAAGGGTAGTCATGATTGTCTTTTCACTTGTGCAAATGCATGGCAGAGGTCTTCATGGGTCACTGACTCTCTGTTGTAACTTGAGATCTGATTCAAGTTTATCCAGGTCCAATTATTCTCAATTAAATCTGATAGGGCAGGTTTTCCTTTTGTTGCCATGAGTCTGACATACAGGTCTGTGCCTCAGTATTATTGAAACCTGAGTATTTGGACAATTCAAATACTTTAATAATCATTAGATTTGAATGGAGGTAAGCCTTTTTGATGTTATATTGGTTAGAAAATGATCTACCGTCTGTTTATCATCACGTTATAGCCACAACGTGTTATGGTGAAGGAGGTGCAACACAACTTATTATTATACACTGGTCTTTGAAAATAAATAATAAAACAGCCCTGCAAGTAATACTTTCTTTATAAAGATTAGATTTGATTGAGTCCATTGGTTTATTGTTATTGTCATTTTGAAGGTTACAGTATAATTTCCGGTGCCGTTGTACAGAGTTATTCTGAGATGTGTTCTTAATGTTAAACTTTCAGTTAATTTCATGAAAACATAGACTATAAAGTCTTCATTGCAGATAAACCAGGTAGGATGAACACAACGTTTTCTAACTTTAGTCTGTCCCATAGAATGTTTATAAAAAAGGGACAATATAATGTAGAACTGTTTGAGGTTGACAGTGAATAATTCTGAAGTAGCTAATGGCATTACCACAGGTCAAACAAACAGGCAGGTTTAGAACAGGCACGGCAATAGTTTTTATAAATGTAATTGAAAAAATATTAAGATTGCTGTTGTGAGCATGTTAGCATGCTGACGTTAGCATGTAGCTCAAAGCATCAACACGTGGCTGGAAACTCTTAGTCTTATTTAATGATTAGCAGGTTGTCGCTCTGGAGGTAACACTGAGAAGTTAACATGAGGTGAGTCAACTTTGTACCACGGACACATGATGGCGATGTTCATGCTGTCATCACATAAAAGCTAAGGCTAACCAGCAGGGCAAACCTCCAAACTGATATGATGTGCTACCAAATTATTGTCACAAGTCATCGTTACCCCCTCGGCAGCCTCCGGCTGCTCTTCATTTAACCATGCGGTGTTGTTCCAGTGCCTCAGTAATGGTTCCAGTGTGCCAGGCCGCTCAGGAGAAATGACAGAGCAGAGTCTCGGCCTCAGACCTGTAGGCCCGGAGCGCTGTACTCTGTCATTAGACGCTTTAATGCTGCAGCAACACCACAGCGTGCTCGCCGCCCTCCTCTCCCTGTCCTTTTCTTTTTTCTTTTTTCTTTACCTCTTTCACTCTCACTCCTTATTCCCACACATATTATTCCATGCTATAATTAAGTCATGGTGAATGAGAGTCACGCTGGGAAACCAGACCAACTGGGTCCCCACAAGCAAAGTTAGACCTAGTTAAACAGGGTTCAGCATCATGTTTTAGGAGGGTTAGGAGGAGTTTTCAGAACCCTGGAAAGTTTTCTGTCCTGGTGTGTGGTGCTTTGTAATTAACTACAATCAAGATTTTCAAAATAAAAGCAGCAATGCTCACAAATTGAGATAGAGAATGTTTTAACTTGCTCGGTGCATTGCTAAAAATCTGTTATAGCGCCATTTTTCCATTTGAGTAAATACCTGATAATGAACTGAAAAACGTCTTTAAAACAACAGTTTCAATAAATTTCTCGTAACCTTCATGCTCTTGTTAGATTTTGTTTCTTTCTTTTTCCGTCTTCTGGTGGAAATGTTTCACAGACTTTTTTCAAAATAGGAAAAATGTCAATGGCTCAATTTGAAGATAAATATTTGAGCTCTTCATTTGTGGTCACTGCTACAGTTTATGGCCTTTTATTGTATGACTCACATAAAACCCACTGTCAAAAGTCAAAGGTTTTTAAGCTACTGGGTCACTTTGTTCTGTAATCAGAATTACAGAATAATATAACAGATGTTTCTCCGAGGTAAGACAGAATGCGTGTATGTGTGCGTAACATTATCATTATTCCCCTGTCCTATTCCTCCCTGTTTCGTCGGAACTTGGCTGCAGATGAAGGCAGTTAGCCGCCGGCTGGCCCGGCTGCGCCATCCGCACCACATTAAACTCACGACAAACACTGTGGCATTAACCAGCAGAGCGATCTTGTCAGGCGATGGGGGAAAAAAGCTTGTCCCTTCCCTCATGTGAAATAAAGACATCACAGCAGCTTAGTTTGTTTCTGCTCGGTCGGGAACACACTGTGATGCCAGGCCGGGCTCACACACAGCGCACTTCACCAGCGATGTAAACAAACAGCGCTGGCTGCCTAGCCCCGAGCAGGCCACCCACTGCTGGAGGGGGCAGATCACTGCAGGTGGAGCAGATCCTTGATTGGTCTGTTTTTATGAATCTTTGCTTCCTGTCAGTTGCTGGAGTTTTTTTTTATTCTACTCTCTTGATAGCAAATGCTTTGATTTGTAGAAACATGAAATACCGTTGGTGAGAACTGATGCAGAACATGTGGAGCATTCAACCAACTTACCCCATATGAACAAGAACCACTTTTAAAAGAGCTTTGATCCATGCTCAGGGCCGTCATCAGAAGTAGGAGTTTACTTTAATTTAGTTTTAGTAGAGCAGGGATTACATATGCAGTGTGCTACAAAAGGGTAATGCTTTAAATTGTGACCTAACCCTACAGTTTATAGTTTTTTCCTATTTATTTTTTATGTACCAGTACAGTTCGTGCTAATATGTATACATAAGTCCAAGAGATGAATACATGTGAGCTCAACAATCTGGGATCTTAATCTATACATAAATAATCAATTATTACACTCTGACTTACAGAGCAACAGTATAAAATAAAGAGCACTTATACTCTAAGTATTTATAACCAGTTATTACAAAACTTACTTTAACGTGATGGGTAACACACTGTTAGTTGTTGGTTTTGATTTAAACTGTTACTGATTAGTCTCGAAGTCAGTATTCATTTTGTAAAACATGTGTATGTGCTGCGTAATAGCACCAAAAAGTCAAACTGTGTGCATGTGCGTGTCTGAGTTTGTGTAGCCTAACGGTGCCTCTTCCTAGCTCTGTGCCCTCAGGTGTGTTTATGTTTGTGTCTGCAGCTCTATATGACCCTGCTTCTCCTCCTCCTCACTGAAATAATCCCCACTCAGTGTCACAGAACTCTCAGCAGAACGTCCTCCCCTCCTTCAAAAGCCCAACAGCGATAAAAGTAGCAACACTCCATTGTGGCCTGTGCATTGTTTGCTAGTTTTCCAGTGATGACGTCTGCACTGTTCAGCTCAGCAAACCACAATCATTTCCGACGCCGCAGTTGTTTTTACTGAAATGCCAAATATTGTCTAGTCATGCTATAGTCTGTTTCAGTTCGATCTAGAACAAAAGCGGAGATGTTGAAACACTTAATCTTGTTAGCGTCCGAACCTGCGCTTTTCATCGCAGCATTAAAAGTTAAATATATCACCTATTAATCATGTAATGAGATCTCTCAGGCCTCTTTCAGGTCTGTGGCTCAGTCGAGGCGTATGTCTCTGCAACCACACTGTGGTGCCACTACTGCTAATACTGTGATATAATAAGACCGCAGCAGCAGCCAGTAGGGACATATAGGATGATATATTCTCAAACTGGCCGTTATTAAACTGTACTGTAGTGGGTTATTTGAGAACTCTCTTCTGTGTGTGTGCGTGTGCTACTGTACTTATATCTTAGTATATCTGAGAACCATTTTAAGCACTGACCCACAGGACATTTTTGGAAAGTGAGGACATTTTGGCCAGTCCTCACTTCTTCAAAGGGCTGTTTGAGGGTTAAGACTTGGTTTCAGAGTTAGGGTTAGAATTAGGTTCAGGTCAGGGTAAGTTGAGGCATTTACTTGTGATGATTAAGATTAGAGTAAGGGGCTTTGGAATGAATTATGCCAATGAGTGTCCTCACGATAAAAGTACAAACGTGTGTATTTGTGTGTGTCTGCATTAATTACCACCACTACAGGACATATGGGGCAAAGCGCTGCACAGAGAACTTTTGAACCCCAGGTAAAGCAAAATCCCACATGTCAAAGATCCAGCTTCTTTTTTCCTTCCTCTCCTCTGTGACCGCACCCCATTTAGACCCACGCACGGACTACATTTACTGTTCAGATGAAAGGCAGAAAAAAAGCTACTGCTCGAGAGCTGGAAGCCGGATCAGAGAGGATATGATGAATTCTTATTTGACCTCTCCCTGACCACTGATACTGTGGCCTTTGAATACCAACTGAGGTTCAGAGGGAAAATGTTACATACTCACAACTGCACAAAAACACACCATCATCCATTATGTGTGCACATACACATGACAATTCAGAGTACACATTGCTTTGAGGGAATAAATAAATCAGGAGTACACTTCCTTGTCATGTGTCGACTTTCACATTCTGAAGTGTTAAAACTGATCCTAGGTCAGTGCCACCACTCCATAAATGAGTGTTTTCCCATTACCTTGATTAATGGATGCTGAGTGGTGCTTTTACCTGATTTGCTTTTGTGTGTGGGAGGTTGCACACTTTCCTGTCCTGGTGTCTGGAGAATTAGGCGAGGAGTCACGGTTTAGTGTTCTGTTTGACCTGGGTGATTAGGTGTTTAAATGTGTGTCTGCTCCTTCTGTAGCGATGGCAGATGCCAGACGCTTGGGAGCTCATGATGAGACACTGATGAAATGGCTGCTGTTTGTTTTCTCTTCGTCTTCTGGTGATGCTGGCGAAGGCCTTTCTTGGCTTTTTGTAAGAGCATGCTGAAAACAAAAACAACATTCAGGCGAAAATAGACAAAATAGCAGTGGCAGCACACACACCCACACACACAACACATAAAGTATGTAGGGACCGCAGCCCTTAGAACTAAAAATATCTATATATGTATTATTATACACACTCAAAAAACTGAAACCATTAACCAGCAGCACACACATAACAATGATCATAATGTCATAAAAACATTTCCATGTGTCTTATGAAATAAATAAATAAAGAATCTGATAGAGCTGAATTTTACCTTTTGGGTTTATTTTTATCGCTGCTGTTTCACTGACAGGCTGTCCCGCTGATCAACTTGTCGGAGGGGCACTGTTTCCATGGCACTTGCAGCTTTTAGTAGAAAAATATAAATTTAAATCCTTGTTAAATACAATTCAATCTATGGGATGTTTAAGTGTAACCTCTGAGAAAGGCTGATATTGGCTAATGTTAGCTGACCACCAAAGCACTGACTACTCTAATCTACTTGTACTATATAACACAGTTTTTTATTTATTTACTGTCACATTTGCTTAACTTGTTTTAATAAACAGTGATAATGTATGTGACCACCACATATATATATTTAGTAGCTCATATTGATGAAGTGATGATGAAACACAGTGGAGCATTTAGAAGCTAAAGAATCAAAGCTTTTTCCTCGGGAGGTGCGGTGAACAAAACCTGAGCTACAAGCAGAGTAGGAATTGAACTTATCAGAACAAATTCTAAATATTCATGTAGATCCACATCAGCTGGCTGTGGGAATAGGAAACTGTTGGCTCATGCTATGCTTTGGTGCCCCTATCCTGCTGTTTCCTAGCTTAGCAGGTTTTGAGCTTTAAATTATAATTGACACACTGTAAGACGACACAATTAAATTAATGAACATTTCAGATCTTAATTCGAATACAATATATCACCTATTTGCCTGGTAGACTTAATTGCTTCATTCTTTTTCAGTCACTCAGCATTTCTCATTTTCACTCAATAATTCTCCACTGTTTCATATAGCCGCTCTCTCCAGCATTAGACAGAGGCAGCAGATTAGTGTTGTCTCTCTAGTCAGGGTGTCTGGCTTCCAGAGTCAGGTGGAAAAGCGACAGGAGGAACTGCACTTTGGTCTGTGTTGAAAGGCCAGAGGCTCATGGCATGACTGCCACCTAGTGATAGTTTTAAGACACTGACACAATTTGTTATCACCTGTTCACTGCATAGTCAACTGACCCCTCAAGGAGCAACGTTTTCTGTCACTTTGGTCCAATACAAAGATCACAGGAGTTAATGAACCTGTCTGGTGTCTCCTTCAGGCTCGCATGGCGCTGGAAAAAGGAGCTCAGGCTGTTATCTTTGACGTCAGTGATGATGCCAATGCTGCTGCTGAGGTGAGTGTGCAGGCACAGCTTCACCTTTAATAATATTAACATTTTAGATTAATTAACATTGAGAAGATGGCTATTTTCTCCAACACTCATTTTGTTGACTGTTTCTCGACTCGCTTCACATCTGCCGACACACACAGCTGCGAGAAACCGATGCCCTCCCGCGACCAGTCGTGCTGGTGGAGGCCGAGGATGCGGAGGAGCTGATGAGTTTGGTCAACAAGAATGAGGAGGCCAAAGTTCGCATTGAGATCAAGTTGGAACAGTCTCGATGGGTAAGCGCCGCCACACACACCCTTCTGTCATGAGCTCTCATGAGCTGTGACTTTCCCCTTTAGATGGCTGGGAGAAGAATAAGGAAGAAACCCCCCTGGGAAGTAGCAGCACAGAAAGGAAGCTGGGGGGAAATTTCACGTCCTGTTAACTGAGGGGCCACTCGAGGCTCTGTGTTTAATGGTGGTTTGGTGTGAAATACATCAGACTTTATTGTGGACTGAGAGGATGCAAATGGCCCATCAAGCACAGAGAGGAGAGGATCAGAGACGGAACTGGATTTTTTATATCCATGAGTCCAGGAGCATGAACATTAAAGGGTTTTGAGTATATTTACAATATATAGGATTTTCCTAACTTAAAAACTAAACTAAGATTCTAATTATGGAAAACTGTCGGCTTTGCTTTTATACATATTTTCTCTTTTTCCATCTTTTTTCCAATGTCAGCCCCATTATGACATGGGTATCCTGCTCACCATCATCCTGGCTATTCTCACCATCGTCTTAATCTTTGCCTTCCGTTACAAGTGCAAGTCCAACAGGACCTGGGTGAGTGAAACAATAGCATCAGTAGAAGTATAAAGTTTACAGACGCAGCTCAGTTGGAGGTCTTTCAATGTTTTTTCTAAGTCTCCCCTTCTTGCGTGCAGGACTCCGTCCACCAGCAGACCATGCGGGCCATCAATCGCCTGGAGACCAAAACCTACAGCTCTCAGGGCTGCTCGGGCTCGCAGCGGCACCGGGCGGCCTGGGGCTCAGCCAGCAGCTCCAACTCGAGCCCCGTCTGCGCTATCTGTCTGGAGGAGTTCCAGGACGGGCAGGTAAGAGGAGAGAGGAACATGTCTGTGGTTAATTACCTCCACCAGGGAGGTTATGTCCTCACCCCTGTCCATTTGTTAGTCTGTTGATTTGTTTGTTTGTCTACAGGATTACGCAAAAGCTGCTGAATGAATTTCCACGAAACTTGGTTCATTGGGAAACGAAAGAACTGATAAAGTGTTGGCATGAATAACTTAAATTATTTAATCATTAACATTGAAAGACAGGACATTTTTGGCAATATCCTAGTGAATGATACATTGATCTTAATAAAAATATAATCAGGCATATTTGGGGAACTGATTCATTTGAGGGTCCCGATCCAAATAAGAATCTGGATCTATTCAGTGTAAAAGTGGCATCATAAGAGGTTGAGCTTTTTACAGCCTATAACTACCACCATTGTGTAACTGAGATAATGTGGATTCAATGGGGAATAAACCGTTTTTCAGTAGCATTAGAACTATGTCTATGAACATGAGAGATTTGATGTGGATTTTACGGGAACTGTTGCGCCTTGGCAGAGTTATGCGCTCATCTGAGAGCCATTCTACTTACTTATTGAAATGGTCAGTTTGTGTTTGTCACATATTTTTAAATCTTACTTCCGTCTTCTTTTCCGCTCAGCACCTGAGGATCATCTCCTGCGCTCATGAGTTCCATAAAGACTGTGTCGACCCCTGGCTGGTGCAGCACCGCACCTGTCCCCTCTGCATGCACAACATCATGGGTGAGGACAAGCATATTTACAGTTAAGTTTTTCGTTTTTTTAATAAGAGGCCCCATCAAACTGTAGACTACAAGACTGAAAAGGCAGAATATTGAAGATCTTTTGCTTAAGTGCTTAATGTTGAAATGTAGAATAACATTTTTTCAGTTCACAGTTTTGTTAGTGACAATTTAGGTTTGCTTTAGACATTTTACTGAGATTCATATCATTTGTGAACTTAATCTTGATAGTTGCTCTATAAGCAGAGGTTATTGTTGTAGGTGTATAGTATTGTGTCGATTCTAATTGCTGCTTTGATCCACAGGGACAGAGCGGCAGCCCCAGAGGAGCCGACTCCAGCAGGGTCCAGAGCAAAGTCAAAGCTTCCTCCATCCTCAGACTTACAACAACCCACACAACCACCCTTTCCCTCAACATGCTATCCCCTTCTCTATGAGGCCCCACTATCCTCGAGGACCCTCTGGACCATATCCCTCTCTGGGCCACTACAGTGGCTCTTCTCCCATGGACACGCAAACTCTGCGTTTCCTCACCAGCAGGCCACTTGGCTCTGGCTGTGGGTACCGCCTTCCTGTAGAGGGTCCCGGAAGGCCCCACAGGATTGGAGGTAACTGCAGGACGTCCACTCACCACTACACGCCTCGTCGCTCCTGCCACAACTATCGTCCGTCCTGTCCGACCCAGCGCAGTGCATCCTGCTCAAGACTGCATCACACATCCTCTGGAACGCCTCAGACCCGTGGAGCGCCTGCCCACAGTCGGCAGGATGAGGGCAGCTGCTCAGGTGGCAGCTACCACACAGAACGCAGTGGATATTTGGCTGACGGGCCAGCAAGTGACTCCAGCTCAGGGCCCTGCCATGGCTCCTCAAGCGACTCAGTTCTTAACTGTACTGACGTGTCCCTACAAGGAGTTTATGGCAGCTGGTCCACCTTCCGTAGCTCTCTGAGTAGTGACTACGATCCATTTGTATATTATGGGCCAGGTCCTGGGCGGGGGCCTCGGAGAAACAGCCTAGAAGCTGGTGCGCAAGCCCGGCCCAGGTCTCTGGATTCTGTGGTGAACAAAGCAGGCTGCCCTGAAGAACAGCCACAGACTGTGTTCAGCCACATCCACTACCACCGCCACAGGCACCACCACTATGAGGAGGGGGAGCACGGTCAGGGCCCGAGCAGAGGCTCGGACGAGGAGCAGGGGGCCTCTGCTGCTGCAGCGCCTGCTGCTCTTGTCCTTGACAAAGACTCACTTGTGTGCCCTCCTAAGCACAGTCCCTGCCAGTGCCCAAAGCCAGAACCCACAGATCGGCATAGCCCAGGACAGGGAGAGCGTCATGACCATGACCGCAGCAGTCCCTCAGGACCTCCTGTCCTGATGTCCCCGATCCCCTTACAGCTCCAACCCCACTGCTGCCACCAAGGACATGGACACCCCCCTGCTCCTCTTGGGCGAGTTGGTGGCTGTGTGCTTGATGGCCCCTCTGTTCGCTTCCACCAGGGCCTGGATCTGCCGGATGACCGTAGCATCCACATTCACTACGGCCAGGGTCCAGGCTTCTGCTGCTCTCCCCCCGAGCTGCACTCGGCTTTGCTCCCCGTGCCCCTCATTCTGGACTCCGGAGGGATGGAGGAGTGGCCTTGCTGTGCCGGGCCCCATGTTGTGTGGCAAAAACGGGTGCAGCAGGCTCGCTCAGAGCCTCAGCTACTGGGGCCTGGGACTTCTATGGACAGGCCACCCTGCAGGCTCCACCACGGGCCTGCTGCTGACTGCAACACAGACATTTGTTTATACTGCCAAACATTACACCACAATCAGGGTGGGTGTCTCACTTATTTATCTTTAATAACATGACCAGGTGTCAAATGATAGTTCTTTTTTAATTCACAATTTGATAACACATCTTGGAAGATCTTGGGAAATATGAATTACGTCAAAAAGTGGTCAGATCATGAAATCCTTTTTCCTGAGCTAAACCCATCTCAATTAGCCAACAGGATTATTAAATGCTGTAGGATATGTAGAACTTTGATATTTGGTATCTAGGCTCCTAACAATGAAACAGAAGGCTTAACACAGCACAGAGTGAGGAGTGACAACAATAACTGTGCAGCCTCAGAGTCTTTGGGTGGATGTAGGGTAGAGGTGGTGGCTTTTAAAAAGCTATGTCAACAGAAGCAAAAGTAGCAGCATAGTTTTCAGGTGAGAGGTGCAGCAGTAAGCAAGTATGACACTCAAAACAGTGAGCAGAGGGCGCACTGGCACAATGCAATGTGTGTGTGGTAGGGAGAATTGTGAGCTACTTGAGCTTGGCAGCAAACTTGAGTGGGCTGTTTCAAGATGCAGGCCGGGTTGTCTTCGTAAATTAGATTAGCTGTAATAATAATAAGAACAGTAAATTCACTTTTCTTTCTTTTTAAGTTTTTCTAACCTGGTCAAAAACCTGTGGACTAGTTTTTTATTGACATACTTTGAATCTGACTTGAGTTGTGTCTGTGTCCACAGGATCAGAAGAGGAGTCTGGTGTTTGACAAACTTGTTGCATCCCCATTTTCACGCTGCTACACAGGAGCCAGAATGGACAAGCCTCTCATTGGCCAATCGCTCTCATGTCTTCCACATGATTCCGCCGCAATGCCTTTCCTTTCAGATGATGCCCCGATGCTTCCCCGCCAGGATTCAACGCTCGCACGCCGAAATGTGCTTTTAGCTGACTTAGTTGGGTTATCATTAAAAGTGAAATTATTGGGATTGGATCTTGCTTACGATGTTTTATATCAGAATACAGTGAATGATTTAGATGTGTAGAGAGAAGCAGTCACTAGGGAAACAGCTCATGCACCACAAAGGGGAAATAATGTTTGTTTTCTTTGTTTTTCTGTGTTTCTTTTCATCAGTTATAGGAACAATAGTAATTTCTGACATGACATCAGAAGTTCCATGCTCCTTAGTGTCATCTAACGAATGATCCTTGCTTTGGGTGTGGAGCCCTCATGAAGTGAGACTCCACCTCTGCATCACTCACTGTATTACAACTTGATTTAGCTTTGAGGTACTTAACTTTCACTTCTTCCTCTTCTTCCTTCGCTGAGTCCAGTCTCAGCTGAGAGAAGCTCTTCTCTCCAGCCTACCTCAGCACAGATTCCTAAACACGCCTCACACAGGGGGTCTTATAAGGTACTGCTGTAGTGACTTTTCCTTTTTTTTTTTTTTTTCTCACAACCATGTAGCTCCCATAAACCCAACTAAAAGGTATCCTCTTGTCCAAATGGAGAGAATAGTTGATGCTCAGCCCCTCAAACAATGAGCATTCACTGAGGTTGCTGAACCATGCATGGGCCTTGTTTTCATTATTTCAATAATGGCAGCTGTTTTTAACATTTTTTTTTTCTTTTTTGTAGCCTGTAATAATTTTTTCACCTTTCAAAATGAACCTGTTTGACTGAATTATGTTGTCGTCCTTACAAGCTATTGTTTCATTCGCATCATGTCTGTCGGTTTCATCACGTGTGTGACTTCTGTGCTGTTACCCCCTCCCCCCCACCACTCCCCCGGGAACAGACCCCATCAGAAGGACAACATCATGTCCGCTGCTCAATTCATCACAATGCCCCCCCCGCTGTCTTCCAGCAAGTAAAGCTCTAGAAAAATGCTCTACATTGCAACCATAGAAAACACATAGTGATTATATAATAATAATATTATATGGAGTGAAGCCATGCCAAGTGGTCCTTACAGTCCTGGGCATCAGCTGAGTCTGTCCGCTTTAGCAACATTCTAATGAGAGCTTGCTGTGCTTATCCCATGATTTCAAACTTTTATGAGTCGAGTCTGAGAACATGTCTCAGGAACAAACACTGGAAAGATGGGAAGAATTCATGTTAGTCACAGAAATGATATCCATAACGTTGAAAAGTCCTTTGTTGAGGTAAATGCAATTCCAGTCCCTTTTAGCGCTTAAAGGAAGATTACCAGAAATCAAATGCAGTGTTGAGTAAAGATTGTTTTACATTCTGATAATAGTTTTTAAAATGTTAGAAAGCCATAAATGACAGAATCTATGTTTAGATCTTTACCAAGTTGCCCCTCTGTTCCCATTTAGCCTCTGGCAGACTGACAGAATACAAAACGTTGCTCTTGCTCCAAGAAAACGACTCTGTACATTTAAATAAAGCAGATAAATGTCAGCCATCATCATGCCATCAAACATGGCTCTCTTACATTTGGCTTCACCACAGACGTCTTAATGCACGCACGTACTCAACTAAATAATCTGAGATCAGAGTAACTGGGATCTCAGCTTTATCGTGGACTTTCCCTGAAGGGCTTAGTGAAAATGTGAAAGGATTTTCCTTTGCAGCCAGACTGCAGATAGAGTTTAGCTCAGCACAAACAGCCCCCTAAGAACGCATGGGTTTTGCAATGTAACCAGTAGCACTTACTAAAGTCTTCCATGTGCCTTATTCTTTGAAAACTGTTCGTAATCCTGAATCGGGAAACTCCCAACACGCTAAGCTCTTACCTGTCTAACCAAAGACGCAAAATCTTCAACACAGTGGCCTTGTAACACAGTATGTGTGTGATATGCCTTTTTTCCTGCTTCATTCCCATCCTGAAATCTCAGAATTAAATGTACTTTCACTGAGACGAGGGACATGCTAAAATCGAAGTGGAAATCCTTTTTGGACAATCATACAGTACTTAACGTATCCATTTCTTTAAAAATAATACCTCACTCTGAATGAATAAACTCAGCGTACTCTAGCAAAAGTATCCCAGTTTCATTGTTATGCCCAAACAGTCTCTGAGATGGAAATGACTGAATCACAAGCTGCACTTTGGTTATAGCAAATTTTATATTGGGAGGGAGGGATAAAATAAACACAAATCTACTAGTATTAATTTAAAAACAATCCCAAAACCTCCAGCATAGTAATAATAGCATCTACTGATGCTGCAGAATATCTGATGTGATTTCATTCTTTCTCTGTACATCATTCATGTCTTTGTATTGTTATGTTTTGCAAAAATAATGAGCTGAAACTGCCTTTTCTAATAGAGTAAAAACAAATCCCTCCAGAACCTTTAAGGGATGTGTCAGTATATTTTGGATACTTTGTGTACAAAAACGAGAACAACAAAAACAGAAATGAAATAGTGTTGTATTTTATATATAATAGAACATTTCAATATAGTGACATGTCACTAATATATTTATTTACTAATATATTTATCCATTTTGTCCAGGTTTGAAAGAGTGGTTTCTGTATAGACTGAATGTTCCTATGTGGAAACTGACCAGTGCCATCACAGATGTATCAACCTGTCTTCATTCCAAGTATATGCAAATAAATTATTTTGAAATAAGACCTGGTGCACTGACGCATGTGTTCAGATGACACTCAGTCATCATGTCACTCAACTGAGAAACACTGTTCACCTGTTATAAGACTCTGCCTGTATTTGTAGATGGAAAAGTTGTATCTATACATGGACCACAAATAGAAACTAGGGAATTGCTAAATTTGTTATGAAGATTTTTTTTTTTGATTTTATTTATCCATTCAGGTATTGTCACAATTCACAACGTTAATATTGTTGTATAAGTTTTCATATGGAACAATCAAACAGTAATTTGATAAATTTGTGATGCCCAATGCCAACCGGTGAAATAGACAAATGTGTTATATACAGGGCTGGATACAATTCACTTGTAAGTTGACTGACAGGAAGCAGAGTAGATGATGACTGAATTTTAATTTTGAGAAGAAATATTACTTAAAGTCGTTTGTTTCAGTGATAGAGATGCAACAGTGATCCTTGCTTTCAAAACCTTATCATGTTTTAAGGTTCATTGTGTGAGATTTAGGTGAAAGAATGTATTGGCAGAAAGAGAGTAGTTATGTTTAGTTACGATAGTAATAGTTATGTTTTAACTAGTGTGTAAACATCTAAATTGTACCAATAGTTTTCTTTACCCACGAATGGGCCTTTGTAATTAAATATAGGAGCGGGTCCTTGGTACAGTGGCGGCCATGTTTTTTACAGTAGCCCAAACTGGACAAACTAAACACCTTTTGAGTTTTTATGACAACATGCTTTCTTTCATGTTTGGAAGGGGGGGAGGGGGGGTGGTGAGGTGTATTCAGCTGCAACATGAAACTTCTCCAATAGATATCACTAAATTCCACACACTGAACTTCACACTGACATTAAGAGAAATATGTTGACTCGCCTGCTTTGAGTGTTAAATGGGAAGACTGATACCAGTGGCAGAAACTTGGACTATGGGCAGAAAAGGTCTCTGGTTCGTCTCTGGTTCGACTCCACGGAGAAAAAACAAAAAGACGAAACTGGATGGATCTTTCCAAAAATCCAAGAGGATTCTCCCTACCCTGTCTAGTGCCCCTGAGCAAGGCACCTTACTCCCCCAACATCTGCTCCCCGGGCACCGTACATGGTTGCTCACTGCTCTGTGTGTCCTGCACCAGATGGGTTAAAAGCAGAGGTTAAATTTCCCTACCTGCATGAGTGTGCCTGTGCATGTCTGTGCATGTGTTTGGGATAAATAAATGAATCTTAATCTTAATCTTAATCTTAATGTCTCTATGCTAAAAATGAAGTTACTGCTCGCAGGAAAAACAGGGCCTGGTTCTATCCACATGTAATACAACCTCAACAGCTTCTCTAAAACAAAAAGTTTTAAAAGGGACAGTGGGGTCATGTTCTCAATCACTCTGTGGATATTATAAAAAGTTTATTTCCTTTAACATATGGAGCCTTTTTTTCCCAAGCAGACAACAAGCCACAAGCATGAGTTTCTTTATTTAGCCATACAGCATGAACTCTTAAGACAGCTTTGAGCCTATCTGATGGTGCTTGTCACATGAAGACTGTGTTTGATATACTGCTGGCGTTGATGAAATGTACATCCATGTCTGACGCTCTCAGTGCGGTCTGGCGGCGGCCGCAGGATGAGCATCAGTACAAGGCCTTGGCCTGGCCCTGGGGTGTCAGCACAGTGAGGTTGCCCCGGGCATCCTGGTCCTTCTCAATGGCCTCAAAGAGAGACTTGAAGTTCCCTGCCCCAAAGCCCTGGAGAGAGAACAGACACACACAGATGGCTAATTACCCAGAGATCTGCCGTCTTCTGTGTCATTCCTTATTGCTCTGGGGAATCTTCTCCCAGACGCAGTTCACCACTTTGATGTTGGATCACGAACAGCGGATAGATATTCTCACAGGGTTCAAACGTCCACATGGGCCCCCCTCCGAAGGGGAGCTGCGCTCGCCGGCAGCTCGCAAAATTAATCATGTAAATATTTTCATAGCAAATCAAAAAGATCAAGTGCTGGTGGTTGCTCTGAGAGATTCTTTGCGGTGGTTCGGATTCGGTTTCTTACTTTCATGCATTGTCTCCACATCTGGAGGCTTGCTGAAACGCTGGAGAGTGACAAGACCTGCCTGTTCTGACAAGCGAGAATGGGTGCCGGGTGTTAAAAATTGAGTGCCACAGGGTGCAACAAAATCCAAAGATCCCCCTCGCTGAGAAGCATGTGAGCCTTTTAATCTGTGCCTGTGATAGATTTACTGAGCTTTTACAAGTGGGCTGCTGTTACTCTGTTCACACTGGGTGGGAGCTTTAAACAGGTGTTCAGGCCCCTCTGGCTTCTTTAACCAGACCACCGGCCTGAGAGTCCCACCAGTGAGGCGATGAAATGCTAAAAAGCTTTTCCCCAGCTTCTCTGGTTTACCTGTGGATTGCATAACGGGTCACTTACAAAGTGGTTGTTCCTCTGAATGACCTCCAGGAAAAGGGTCGGTCTGTCCTGCACAGGCTTGGTGAAGATTTGGAGGAGATAGCCCTTGTCGTCGAAGTCAACTAAGATTTTCAATTCCTTGAAAAGAAACAGATTTTTAATAGTTATGAACATGAGTGGGGGAAAAAAGGCCCCGTGAATCATTTGCAACTTGACACTTACTCACCTGTAAACGGTCCAAGTCCTCCTTCACCTTGATCTTGGCGCTTCTGAGATTCGCCCGCAGGATGTCGTAGTACTTGTCGGGCGCTGAGAGGAACTCCATCCCTCGGGCTCGCAGGTTCACGATCTGTTTTGAGACAGAAAAAAAAAAAAACGTTAAACTTGCCTCTGCTTGTAGATGTAGGGGAGGATGTGATGATTAAACGTTGGGGGGGAAACTCACAGCTTGGATGATGTTTGACGTGTTGAGGGCGATGTGCTGAACACCTGCCCCACCGTTATAGTCCACATATTCCTGTGCAGAGGGACAAGAGGGACATTAACGACAATGCCACTGAAGCAGAGCTGTAAACCACGATGTGTCACGATTTCTAATGTCACAAACCACAATAAGCTGGACCCATGGATGCAGATATGAGAACTTATTGTGCTGGGGCCCGACATGTGGACCCCCGAGGACCAGTTAACTGAAGTAACTGCTGCGATAAATGTTTAATGAGCTGTATTGATGAAATGAGCTGACGTCAAACCTGAATCTGTGACTTCTTCTTCCCCATGGCCGGCTCATTGATGGGCATCTTGATGGTTTCCTCATAGTTGGACACCACTATGGACCTCAGTGAACTATAGTGTGTGTGTATCTGCTTGTCATCTATTGACCAGAACCGGTGGAACATCAGACATTTCTGATACCTGGAGTTTGGAGAGTAGCAGAGGATTTGATGATAAGCTAACTGGGATTTATGTGGAAATGAATGTGTCCTCTCCGGTCGCTGACCAGTGATGTCAAGTTTGACCCTGAGACAGAGGTGGAGTGTTTGCTTTTCCTCTTGCCCCTGCGTGTCCCCCACTGACTGTCGAGTGTGTACGTGCGCTCAAACAGGAGTCTTACCAGTCCGAAATTGGCACCATCTGGTCGTCGGGCTGGTTTCCCACAACGTGATCAATGAAGTTCAAACCTCCTGGTGGACTGTGAAGATAGAAAAACACTGAACAGATGATTTTTTTAAATGACCAGTTTTAGTTTGAGGGTGAAGTCGAAAAACACTCTGGAAACAAAAGAAAAGTCACTATTCATTCATTATTGAGTCACTATTCAATTTATAACAACCGAGCGTTATACTTTCCAGCAGGTAAGGCCAAATTAGACCAGTACACTTGTGGTGATAAGTAACTAAGTACATTCACTCTACTACTTGAAAAATAACAAAATCAAAAGAATAAATAACACCAAGTGAAAACAAAACATATTATTAGTAAACAAAATAACACATACATGGAAACATACATTCTTTCCTTGGCTTTGATTGATTGATTGCTTACTTTTATAGCCATGGGTGCTGGGTAAAGTTAGCCTAATAGTAATACTAAATTATTAATATTAACCTAATATAATATTTTAATGTATTAAGTAGTAATTTGAGTATTTGACATTGTAGTATTGCTACATATACTCGGAGTAGAGCTTTACAATGATTGATATGATTACATTTTTTGTGTTAGTAAAATGTCATTGACTCACAGTGTGGCTAACAGAGGATCCCTGAACAGAGGCTCTCTGTAGCCGGGCAAGAAAAGGCCTTTGTAGGGTCCGAGGTATTCAATCAGGGTGTGTGTTGTGTCTCCATACTGAGGACCAAATATTGACACAATAATTAATCATTTCCAGTTTCACGTGTGTATTTACATGACACTCTCTCATGTGCGTCAGTCTTTACGTACCGTCTGAACCACAGCGTACTTGACCCTCCCATGGCTGTCCTGCTCCACCCAGGGCTCCCTGACGACCACGGCCCCTCGCTCTTTAGCTGTCTGTAAGCACAGGGGTGTTGGGATCAGATCAGATAAGCAGAAGCATACTGACACTCTGTGTTTCTGTGTGGACGCAGCTCCGGGAAGCCCTCCAGTGGCTGGGGACAGAATATCTCCCTGTTTAGTGCAGGTTGTGATCGGCTGCTGTTGTAGATCTTTGCATGAAATCAGTAGTAATTGTTTTTCTTTGTGAAACCGAGAGTCAACACAGAGAGTTTATCCAAACCTGCAATCTGACCTCGACTGAACTGATGACATCAAATCAACCAGTTGACATCAAGGCTGCCCTTTAGTGGAGACTGTTACCACATCAACATGTTTACCTCTGTTTCAGGGATTTAGATGTTAAAAAAATAGTTTATATGTAGTGAGACTCGAGTCCACTACATACACCTATTACTTTATTATTACTTATTACTTCTATGACTAATACTAATACTTCTACATATTGTATATTTACTCAACTACCTTTATTTTATAGATTATAAAAATATACGTATTATAAGATTAGCTCAAATAAGATAAGATAAGTAATTGTAATCTAATAATATTAGATATATAGATTCTGATCAGGCAATGCAAAATTTCAAAAGAGGTTTCATTGAGTGTAATACATTTTTGTAATTTTACGTAAGTAAAACTTCCACTTCCAGGGAGTACTTCTACCCTGTGGTATTGCTACTCCTACAGCTAGAACTATGTAGTATACAATGTTCCAGAAAACACACTGGCCAGAACTGTGAAACAAATGAAACTATGAAATAAATAACTGCTTCTTGCAATGAAATCTCCTTCTAATTCTACTTCCTCCTGTACAACATCCACCAGCACATCACCGCCCAACATGGGCCCTCTGTATCAGTGCACCTTGATTAAGAAGTCACAGTCCTCGACTTGGAAAGCGATGTCTTTGACTGCGTCTCCGTGTTTAATGAAGTGTTCTCCCATCTCTGAGAAAAGATAAAAGACATTCAGAAACTAAGACATGTATATGCTTATATATATTATTATGTTATGTTCATATAGTCTCAAGTCTTCTTATGTGAAAACTTGCCTTCATTTCCAGGATTTAGTGCAGATGCAAACACAAATATTATCTGTGAGGAGAGAGGGAAGATGGTCCTGTTTTAGATAAACTGTAAAATCACTTGTGAGTGTGTAGTATCCCATTAGCATGTTATACTGCATATACCTTATCCTGTCGGATAGCATGAGACACCTCCTCTCTGCTGCCAGTCTCCAGGCCCTTGTAGGCGAAAGGTTCGAAGCCCATTTTATCACAGTAGAACGACGCCGCCTGCAAAGTGATCAGACTGTCTTTACTGTGCAGAACATTTCTCTTTGAATTTTACAAAGTGAGACACACAGTCACATGTATCCAGTTTCAATCAACCAGCCCAAGAATGATCAAATACACTACCAGTCTGAGAAACCAATGGGATTAGCTGACTTTTCTTATTTTGTAAATTTACATATCATCCATATTATGTTAAAATGTATAAATCTGACATCACTGCATCCACGTCATTGTTCTCTTCCATGTAGGACAAATACATATTATTAGTTTGGAAATCTTGTTTGAAAAGTTATTCAAAGAATTGTTTCTTTCTTGTAGTTTAATTTTGATTAATTGTTTGAGCTGTAAAATTCAGACTGTGACTTATTGAGAAACAAGAGCAGAAACAGAGCAAGGGAAAAAAAGTTTCAAAGGCTAAAGATACAAAACCTTTCTATGGGAAATACATTTATAATTATCATATAATTAACAAACCAAAACCTGTAGATGCTCTGTAAATATTAAAATCCCTATAACTATTGAATTACATTTCTAAACCTAATTTTGATTCTAAAAATTGTGTCCAAATCCAAAAATGTATAAATTGCCTAATAGATTTAGCTTTGATTGCACTGAGATCATGACAATGTCACAGCTGACAAACAAAGTGAATCTTCAGCTGTTTAGCTGATGTCAGTGTTTGCATACTGACCTGTTTAGCATTGCCGACCCAGAAGGTGAGGTGATGAAACCTGACAAACTTTCCCCTTTCATGCTAAAAGGCAAAAGAACAACAAAATAAATCAGTTTATGTGTTTTAGAGGATTCTTTTCTGAAATTTAATGTCAGCTTTAAGTTTTAAATGACTTATTTATTCTTTGTAAATGTTTCATGCCTTTCTTCTGCAAAACAATATGATTTATACAGTGCGTTTAACAAGTAACTTGACAGAACAGTCAAGTTTACACATTAAACTACTACCACACACCAGACTCCTTCAGAAGCAGTTTTTATTTTACCTTCTCCCCTTTATCTGTGTAGCTGGTCTGAAAAGAAAGAAAAGAATGTAAGTCATCATGATTTCATCAGCAGGTGCTCAGACTAACCTGCAGCAGACAGATCTAATACTTTAATGTGAGTTTATTGGTTATTATCTAGTGAAAATCCAAATATGTCCTAAATTACTATAAAATTCTATGTCTTACATCATAAGGCACCTGCTAATCATAACTCCTAGGACTTCTATTGTTCAATTTGATTTCTTTTAGTTTTTTTATAACATATTCTTATATTACTTTAAGCTGTTCTCTGAATTACATTTAAACATGTTTTTATTTGTATCTATGTTGTATGATAAGAACTTTGAGCTGCACATATTGTATAAAAAGTGCTATACAAATATAGTTCAAAACATATTTAGCATTATTATTATAACTGAATGTGATAATGCTGAAGTCTCTTACCATGATGTGATTACAGATGGGCCACAGTCCAGAAAAGAAAAAGAGATATCAAAATCAGTGTCTGGCGTGAGGCTGTGCAGATAAATACTGACCTGACGTCCTGCTGTGATTGGTCCTGTGGGATCTACACCCACCTTTCAACCTCCTCGCTCCCCGCTGCACTCGAGCTACAAAGAGCCACAGCAGTGGCCCCTGTGTAGGGTTCTCTCTCTAGGCTCCAGTGTCTGATGTAGGCCTCCAGTCTCATATTAACAGTGACTCCACAGCTTAGGGAAAACATTGAAATACAGACACTACAATCATGATAGTTTGGGAAGTCTTGTCTGAGATACTTCATATACCTCTTGTTCATAAGTGAACATGCAATTTATGTTAGGTAAAAGAAGCTTATTGAAATATGGAGAAAAATGGCACGTGCTCTGAACTGAGAGTTCCGCACTGAGCTAAAACTTCAGAGGTAAAAGTGTTGAGGATACAAAATGACAAATACTCATGTTGTTCTATCAGGACATACCCTCTCCCTCTCTGGTTTCTGACATCCACCACCAGAGGGAGCAACCCTGTCTAATATAACCACCATAAATAGAAGTAGATCAGCAGCCATGCACTGTGAGGTCACTGTGCACAAGAGGCACAACTTTTCCAGCTGGAAATGAACAGTTTGTACTACTCCTGTGAATTGCATGTTTTTATTATTAATCATGAATAAATGTTACTAAGATGCTTTAATCACGAATCATTTACACACTGAGGGCTGTGATGACAAGTGAATCACGATCTAACACTCAGATTAACTGCAGCATAATTCTGAACATCGCTGAATCTGCATGTGATTTCAGGTAATAATAACATTTACATTAGGAGAGTCAAATATTTTCCTTGCTGTGCAAACATAAGCAGCAAAGAGGTGAGCCGCTGTGTGGCTTTTGACTGGTGCAGGGGAGCATGTGAGGTCAGGCCAAGCCTGTGATAGACAAGGTTGCTGAACAGAAATAGTGTCTGGCCCCAGTGACAGTATACTGTAAACTGCCCAGGCACGTCCGCTGCATAATGTACACATTCAGTCCTCTGTCTGTGTGAGGGAGAATCCTGCAGACGGGTGTTGTTGAAGTTTGTACGAATACTGTTTAGTCATGGAAATTCAAAACATGAAGTGATCAGATCATTGATCGAGGTAATAACTGACTCATCTTTCAATGTTTATTTATTTGCTTGTTCAACAGCTAATCAATTATATATAAAAAAAGATGTTGTGATATAATTTTCTCATGTTGGATTGAACAGTTATTAATGGCTTCAGATTCAGATCAGTGCTCTGAGCAGGTTAAGCTGTTTTGATCAGGCATTCAAATGTGTTGTCCTTCTGTCAGGACCTTTAAATGTCATTTTCACTTCTCTTTTTACGCTTCTCCATTTAGTCTTGTGTGGAAAGTGAAACTAACTTTTTAATTGTTCACAGTATTTGAACTCCCTGCTGACCTGAAACAACTCTTCGTGCGCACTCTCCGCTCAGTGTACGTGTGCACCCAGTTTGTGCCGCGCTGTGATTTTCCATTGGTCCGCTTCAGGAGCTTTCTGGCACCTGATTGGCTGTGCTGTAGGTGTGTGCAAGCCGCTCTCTCGACTGCTGTTGACGCTCATTGGCTGGTGCACATTCTCTAACGCCATTGGACCAGACGGTTGAGTTTCCTTCCCGACGATTGGGTTGCGCTATAGTCATCACGCAAGAATGCGGAAGTGTCGTAGTCTACTGAGTCACCGTTGTATCAGCTGATTCTTTCTGAGTGAGTAACTCGGTTTAATTTTTAAAATAAGCGAACTTGTGTGTAATATATCGCGGTTGACATGTTCTCGGGTTGTCAGACACGTGTTGGACATCTGAGCATTGAGTCGTTTTGCCGTTTCCTGTTGGAAAATGGGCGGAATTTACACCCTAGCTTCTAATAGTGGTGCTAACCGGTAGCTAGCAGGATGCTAACGTTTGCAAACAGTGCCCTGTCTCTCTCTCACACACACACACACACACACACTCCCACACACACTTTCGGTTTGTCGACGAGCAGCCACTCTACATGGGACATGTGTGTGGTGAGGCTGTCGTCCACTTTCACTTTCCCCATTTCAGCACGACTTTAAACTTTGAGTGTGTTAGGTCGTTAACACCTGTTGTGTTGTCACCTGTTATTCTCTGCCCAGAGGAGCGAGAAGTGCAGTGGGAGGATGGAACATTTCAAATTGTTTGTTTTTAGATCAGTGGAAATCACCGTGGAGTGAGAAAAAGGAACTGGTTTTGCAAAAGTCCTCACCACAGCTACTGTCTCTGTTGATGCTTCATTTACAGCTGTTTTGAGTATTTCTGCTTATTATCTAACAACTATGTTGATCCACATAATGGTCATGGTTTATCAACATGAATGGCCACAAAGATATGGAATAAGACATTTAATTTTTCACTTTAGATGTAAATGGCTGTTTTCTTGTTTAAGCATTTGCACCGTGAAGCCCATCATACATTTTTGATGCTACCAGTTTTTTCCCCCTTTGTTTTATTTTGCTTATTCAACAAAGTTATTGATTTATTTATTGTATTTTAAATCACCGCAAGTAACTAAAGTACAAGTTCAAAGTTGACATCAGTAATTAGTGCATATGGAAAGCAGCTGAACACGTGAAAAAACTAAATGAAGAGAGAAAAAGATTATGAAACATTTCAAACTAATGCGGTCTAATATTACAGTACCTCTCTTGAATAACTACTAGCATACACTGTAGCTATGTTTCATGGAGGCATATGACTGGTATTGAGTGAAATAAATGTTGCATATTGTGAAGTCTTCATTAAGAAGGAAACTCTGTGGGGAGTTATTACACACTAGTTTTTAATAAGTTAATAATGCCATTAAATTGAGACTAATTTACCATTTGATGAACCAGTATCATGTACAGAACACAGCAGTGCCTATGTGCACACAGGATTTGACATGCATGAGCATGTGTATTGCATAATACAGAGGTGGGTGTGGTAGATGCCTTTTTATTAATACGCCAATTCTTGCCAAGACATTTAATTATAAAAATCATACGGTAAATTTGACCTCACACAAGCTGCAGACTCTGGTGTGTCATTAATCTTCTCAAGAATTTCCTATAAGCTCCATATGTAATATTTCTTCAGAATCTTTTTAAAGCAGAATGATTGCAAACTAAAGCAGAATGATTGCAAAAAATTTACAGACAGAGTAAATGAAGGGGACAAAATCTTGGATTATTCTTTTAAACAAAAGGGTTCCTACTATTTTGTAACTGCTGCCAAAAAAATATTTTTACGGAAAGAGCTATTTCTGCATCTTTTGAAAAATTAATGGTTTTTAATAACGTGAACTAATTGGATAGAACAAGTACTAAAATAAGAGTTTGTAGGGATTTTGACCTGTTTTGGTTTGTTGCTTTGTCAGAGCACAAATGTACTGTATGGTACACAGTGCATGGTACAGCATCACATTTCTCTTTACCCCAGTCTCCAGGAACAGCAGGCAGCTATTCTCAGCAAACAACCTCTGATAAACCCCCTGCACATTACCTCCCCAGCACCATACTGCAAACAAAGCGTGTGAACATCTGACTCCTTGGAGGAGGCCCTGCTACTATGTCGATTTCGAAGGTTAATTTTAAGGCAATGAAAACACAATGATGTTTATACAAAAAAGAAAACATGATAAACTAGATTGGCACTCACTGCCAAGGCCAAACAGTCCTCTCTTGAAACCACATTTAAATTCACCAGATCCAGATTTTCATTTGGAATTGGAAACAGTCATAATATGAGTAATATGAGTCCTCTAAACTTACCAGATATTTTTCTTGTGATTCATGAATCATTATTTGAGAAATCAATGAAAATTTAAAAAAATGACCTATCTCTCAATGTTAAGGAAATAAAATTAATGGATCCCCCTTCTCATTTCTCTGTCCATCAAAATGTAATGGGTTCTTCCTTGGGTCATGTCCCAGCCCTCCACAAAATGTCATGAATATCGGTTCTGTTGATTTGTGTAGTCCTGCAAACCAACCTACAAACACACGGACAGGGGTGAAAGTCTTTTTTCCAGTAGATCCCCCCCAAAATCCTACACACACACACGCTGTTCTTTTAAATGTTTGGTCTCCTTACTTTAAACTAGATTGTTTCTTCGCTAAATGTGTAACTTGGTAATTAAAGGTTATTCAAATCCGATTGTTACCTTTTCACTATACTTTGTCTCATTGCTTTGAGTGTAACATTTAACCTTTTTTGTAAACAATCATTGCTGGTTTCTTGGACGGGGAGATTTATTTATTTATGACTGTTAAGAAATCGCACCATCCCCTTTTGATAAAATGAGTCATTAGTTTATTGTAGGTGGGTGAAATGTCCGTGCCCTGTAGTATGGCCCCTTTCACTTTGAGAAGCCTGGCACTTACAGAGTGGGAGGGAAACAGAGTAAGCAATAGAGACGGAGCCAGGGAGGGAGGGAGGGAGGGAGGGAGGTATGTCATGCAGTGGATTACAACCAGTATGTGTTTGGTAGATGAGACTACCACTACCGCAAGGCATTGAGCATTTGTTCAAGCTTAAAAGGCAGAGAGAAGTTTCAACACAAAGTTTGATTCACCACTTTGCACAGGTAAGAGAAGGTTACGTGGAAAATATTATTTTGAGAGTTATAGTTTTCCTTTTCTTTTTGTGAGACTGTGTGCAAAAGGGGGTGTGTCTGAAATAAACAGTGGGGAAAGTGAGATGAAAGCACTGCACATTGAGATTTTCAATCCATGTCCTTGGAAGCAATGTTTTGCAGTATACTCAGTACAACCCCAAGGGAGTGAACATTATATCTCTGTTTAGTCTTGCTGCCTGTGTGTATTTGTCACAGTCTTTGTAGTAAACGCCACTCCCTCCTGACAGAGCTTGCGAGGACACAGGAAGAGAAGGCAGTGCATTATTTGTGTTGCTTTTTCATACCGTAGTTAGTTATTTCATTAGGTGTTTGGTTTCAGGCTGCTCCGGGTTTCACCGTCTTTTATTTTGAGTATTTAGACTTGTTGCTTTATAATGTGAGCAGCCACTGTGACAAAGCTTCTATTCAGTGTTGGAATGAATTTCAGAAACTCTTGGTCCTGCCTGAAGCGGATCAGGACATGGTGTGCTGAGTGTGTAAAAAGAGTTGTGGAGTTTGCATCTGTTGTACATGCGTCTCCTGCTGGTATCTTATTGGCTGCCGATAAGCTGATGAGGAATGTAGGGTTTGTGTTTCCCCTAAATCAGAGTTTCTCCTATCGGGTCATGTCAGGTGATCCACTCCAAGGTTTGCTATGTGGCAACAGACTTCCTGCTTGTGCATGCACGTCTGTCTGCAGCGCTGCATCTGTTGAGTGTTTACATTGACCTGACCTGATTTGTCGAGAGTACTTCTTGTCCCAGCCAGTCTAACCATCACTATGTATACCCCAACATTCCTCTGAGAGCTGCTGGGACTGTGGTCAGTTCTATTAAAGTGGAAAGTACATTACACATTATTTTATTGCCAGGATGCATTGTGCATGCTGTACTTAACAACCAGCAGATTTGAAATCCTGCCATTTTTCACAATCATGCACACTCCCTCAAACACCCCCGCACTATACACACCCAATGTCTAAAGGTAGTGTGTCTTTATCTTGGCAGGAGCCATCGCTGGCACAGCAGAGCCCAGTAGACGGGAGGAGAGGGCGGGATCTGAAGAGGAGCACCCAGACCAATTGTCTACAGCACGGGCTGGCAGCATGGTGAGCCAATCACACTACTTGGGTGGGGATTGTAGATTGCAGATTTGTGGTTGATATTAAACTAGTTGAAATGGCGAATTGGGATTTCTTAACTCGCACACAGGAAATGGCACAATAATGTTACAGGCCTTAACCAAGTGCCTGGTGTTGCAATATGCTTAACAGTTAGCAAACTTTTGTCAGTGTTTCAACTCCCTACAGAGCAGTTTAGGATTCCATATTATTTTAAACAATATTCTCATTTACCACTGCAGATGTTCCTTTTACATACAGTAGTATATATGTATCTATCACATATCAAATAAAAAAAACAAAAACTGCAGGACTCACATTTAAAGTCATGTGAAAATGTGACCAGTTGCTCTTATACAGACAAGCTCAACATCTGAACTCTTTGGGCTTGGATGTGTACATATCTCATTATTTTGTCAGACATAACAAGAAACAAACCTTCAATCACGGCTTCCACTTCAGTCTGTGCTCTTAGTTTATAAATGCAGGTGAAAAACATATTTTGGATTATGCTAGCCAAGGTTAAATTTGATTAGTGACCAACAATGCTTTGTTTATCGTTACAGAAACTCTGGGTTCACTTCTTAGAGATGGTATCTCCAGCGTGTTCAAATCTGCTAGGCCATGTATTTGGGGGGGGGAAACCAGTGACGGGTCAGGAGAGAAATTCGTCCTGCAGATTATGACACAACGCAGTGTTTTAACTTTGTTGTTGTAGAAGAAGTGATGCCCCGTTTATCTATGAACAAAATTATCAACTCAGCAGGTTTTTATAAAGGTTAGTGCAATGATTGATTAGAAAAGGAGCAGAGTCTCTTGTTGACCGGCGCTGCGTAATGCACCAGGTTGCAGTGGTGCTGCCAAGAGGGCTTCTGCCAGAGGGGCCACCCAGATATAGTAAAGGCTAAAAGAGTTTTTCACCCCACAAACCTTAGTTCATTCACTTATATATTTTTTATTCATTTATTTATTATTATTTTCTTGGGGGGTTGGCCGGACCGCCCCAATCCAAGTAAGGAGAAAATTCTGAAATATTCTCCCCTATATTCTTAAATATTGGAAAATAATAACGCATCACACAAACAGGATTTCAGTAGGCTTATTTCTTCAAAGGCCCTCATGTGGCCTCATTGTGAAGAAGATGTAACGAAAAATGGAGAGTGGCATGAGGCGACAACATCCTCTAATGTAAAAACAGAATGCTAAAAGAGTCCGGATGAGAAAGAAGTCAGAGAGATGTGCTCAATGCTGGTAACCTATTCTTCAGGTGAGATTTTAACTGCCACTTATCTGTCAACATTATCATGCTAGCTGACATTAGCCTTGGTAGCCTTGGCAGAACCTTGAATCCTGCTTAAATTGGCCAAAATTCCTGTAGTTAAGCCCAGTTTAGGTGAAAATGGACTATCCCCAGTCAGAATCTCTCTACATTTCATAAGTAGTTTTCGCAGCAGGGTAACAGATTGTTTTATTCTGGACGGTGCTCTGTAGAGGGAACAGATGTTACCTGTGTGATGCAGCTTCCTGCCACATGTCTCTGGAACAGCTCTCTTTTGTGGAAATGTTTTTTAAGTACACACCCTTGCAAGACTACCTTGACTTGAGTGTCCGACAGGAGTTAATGGCTATATATCTGCCCTCTAGTGGAAGTCGAAGACTGTTCACTACTGAGGCAAAACAATGATGACATGTAATTTTTGTGTAATGTAACTTATGCATTAAATAAATCTGTGCACCTTCAAGTTGCCACATGTATTTTGTTAGAATGTGAGTGTGGCTGTGGGAATGCTGACTTTCCGATTTATTTGTGAGCCAAGTGTATAGTTTGTCTAATCATTGCCGCTGTTGAAGGCCAGAGGTTATACTGGAATTATACTGAAGCATAGAAAATATCATTTGAGAGATGGGTTATTTTCATTTCACAACTCTACTAGCAATTGTCGTCAGCCATTACAGTAACTTGATCAGTGTCTCACAAATATTTGGCCAAAGTGCTCCGTTTGTCAAAGATTATGATCTGTGTAGCCATGTGAAGCTTCTCAAATTAGGTTTTAAATGCATATTCTGTAATTCTGTTTGCTCTTTCTTTCTGAACCCAGAGCAAATGTACTTAAGCTCTAATAGACGGGAAGCAACGACAAATTCCTCTTGAAACGAATGACCTTTTATGGGACAGAAATAGGAAGTGTAACGAGAGGACGTGTGTTCCGAGGTTCTTGTGAGCTGGGTCCACAGAATGCCACCATGGCTGCTAGCCCAGCTCTGACTTTTTGTGAGACACATGGTCAAGCTATTGGCCTGATTAATGGCAGAACTAAAAAACAAATGATGTGCCCACTGATGCACATAGAGTGAGGACGTGGACTTCGGCTAGTCCTGTGTTGAAGTTTCGTTTAAATTGACTCTAAAATGCATCTTTTGACTTACCCATCCTTATGTTTAGCATGTTGCATTTTGGGTGTGGTAAGAAACTTATAGAGCATGACCACACTCAGAACACACTCTAGACTAATTCAATCACTAGGGATCAGTAAACCCCATATTTGAAGTTAGTCTATGATTGATGCATTTTCAGTACTGCTATATTGCTGTCCATTTAACATGTCTATTGTTTGGTAAGATGTGCAGCTCCATTAGCTGGTCCTTTTTAGTCGCCCTGTAGCCACAGCTAATTATACTTCTACCTGTCCTTAGCTGCTGTCGATCTAAGGGTAATTTTCTCAGTTCGGCTTGTCAGACATTTGCTCCTGCAGTTTGTTCCACAGGTAATATGATCCTTTTAATCCTATCTTGTGTGAAGCAGGGTTCGATTGCATCTCAGCCTTCAGCTTCTTCGCTGAAACAAACTGGGAAGTATTGGGTTCATTCTGTTGTCCACTCATGCTGCAATCTTGTTAGCAGGATAATGCGAGCATAGAAATGAGGACAATGGGATTGGTTTACCCTACTCTCGGTACCCACAATACACTGTAATACTACCTTGTAGGTTCTGTGCAGCACTAGCAAGAGAAGTTTGTGGTGCCACCAACAACATGCAAAAATTGGTCTCTGTGTCACTGCCCAATATGATGTCAACCTCTTACATAAGGATTAAGTCCTTGTGTTTCGTTCCAGGTTGTCTTTAATGATTTGACTGTGTCTCTTGCTTTTAGTACTATTTGACCTTGCTCTGGTTCCTGAGGTCAGGCTGTCATTGTCTGGTTCCCTATTCATCCTGGTGATGTTGTTTTGCTCAGGGTACTTTGTGTGTCTTTTAATCAGAGCATACCATATGTCTGAGATATTCTGACGTACAACTTTTTAATGGTCACCTTGCAGCTAATCAATTGTGAGTTAAGAAATATTGGACAGCCGGGGTTTTAATGCTTTTAATGCATCATTCAGCACTCAGCTTCTTCAAGCTAATGGCTCAGTTAGCCCCAGATAACTGTAATAAAATGAATTAACATATGCCGCCTGTGTGCTGCAATCATTGCAGCATTTTCAGAAACAATAAAGATGAAGATAAAAATGAGTAGATCTATAGACCACTCATATTTCCTATGTCTTATTCATATCCTACTTCTATAGCTGTGTGTTAACATGTAGGCTGACACTGTGTTGGTGAAACGCTGCCCTCCTTTCCTAAAATAAAATGTAAGACACAGGAGGCCAAATCTGGTGCTCACTTTTGCAGCTGGTTTGGGTGGGGCTGTGCTGGGCAGGCAGGAAGGAGGAATTGAAAGCCCATTGTTTGGACTGTGGACCCACGCATCATACAACTGTATGTATGATGTATACTTTTTTATGGACGACTACTGAAAACTGGTAAAAAGACATGAAAGCTTTGCTTAAATCAAAGATTATTGTTTAATACAGAGAAAAAAAATGAAAGAATTCCAAACTGCATATACAGGTTTACACTGAGATCAAATGGAAGTGCATTTTATAGCAGCAGATGCATGAGCTCATTTATTAGTAAATTAAAGTCATCGTGCATTTTAGTGTAATTTATCATTAATCCTGCAACATAAGGATCTCTTTTATGAAATATAGACATCGTTGTAATATGTAAGAGTTATGTGAGCATGACAGGCATTAATAATGAATCCGTTCAGTCTGCATAAAATAATCATTGTTTTTGTATTGAAGGTGTGATGTTTACAATAGAGTAACAATGAAATTATTAGTAATCATGTATTGATGGAGGCTATAAAAGTTGCACATTTGAACACTGGATAGTTGTATGAATGCAGCTGAGCCAACTCATTCTGAAACTGAAACAAGATAAAAAGTAATATGTTGAAGCAGTGAGGTCGAATGAAACGAAAACTGTGATATATCATTGTGATGTGCAAAATTCATCCATACTGAAGTTTCCATGATATCTGCATATTTTTTATCTAGCCGAAAAGTGAATAGTCATTTGATGACTTGCAAATACAGGTTTTACAGGGTATCATATTTTCAGTAATAAGGTAGAAACAGATATGAAGAAGATGCTACATTTGAGATAATTTAGTTCCTTTGTGATTTTACACATTTCTCTGGACATTTTCCAATGATACGTTATAGTGGAAGGGGCAGTATAGGTTTAGTATCTCATTATCAAATTCCTTATCAGTCCACCTTCCTTTTTATAGACAGATATGATATTGCAAGCACAGGCAGACATTAAAAAGTATGTCTATAATTAAAAGTAAATCCCCTCACCCCCCACCCAACAAATTAAAATTCATCCCATCAAATATAAAATGAGGTTCTTAATGGGAATTTCCTTAGTACAATTAATCCCATTCTAAAATTGCTGTATTCTGTACCCAGTCCGTGCTGTATCTACTACGTTAAACATGTTACATAATATGGGGTCATACCCACGAGTGGCTGTCACGACTCCATCAGTGAGGAGATGGGGGCAAGAGGGGGAGGGGCTGCATGTCACACAATCGTATACAGGACGATGTACACACTGTGTACATGCAGTGACCATCCCAGATTTCAAGCATAGGAGCATTTCAAATATGTACTGCATTTATGCCGGACGGTGCCAAGAAGACACTGAAGAAGAGTTTGTCTGTAGATTGCTGTGTCATCAGAGATTTCCGCATAGAGTCATTCTCCTCAGCACCCTCCCTCATCTGTCCTCTGCAACGTAATATCCTCCTGCACTAGATCAGCTGCATCCAGTGCAACGGTTTGTGATGGGATACCGTCCAACCCTTGGATGGAGTATTCCTCTGTTCTCTGTCTGTGGGGCTGATTTGCTCCAGGCTGTGTTTTTGTGCTCAGCATACCTTGTACACAGAGCTATAAGCACACAGTGTGTACTTGGGCGATTGCTTCAGTGGGCTGCGTTTGATGTCAGATGGACCGTGCATGGTAGTCAGAGCATCCTCTGGTTGCTAACGGTACGCTCTAAGCTTTACCACCTCATTGCTGAGGGAGAGGCATTTTCATGAGGAGATGTCGGTGAAGGGTGAACAAGGAGGGAGTGGGGGAGGAGTAAGGGATGAGAGGGAGACGGTAAGAAATGTGTGCGAGCATGCGAACGTGAGAGAGGGAAGTAGATGCGCATGCAGAGGGTGGAGCTTATCATCAGGCAGTTCCCTCTCTCTTCCTTTTTCGCCTGATTTCCCTTCTCGCAGTTTCCCCTCATCCACTCCCTACAGTTAAGAAGGAGCATCTGCGGTCATTTCATCACTTTTGCTTTCCCCTTTAGTCCTAAATCGGCTGATCAGGTGGACTGCGGCTCGCATTTGCACCTTGGATTATCCTTCTCTCAGCAGTGCAACAGGGGCTGTCTTCAGACACCAGTGTGCCCTCTCTCTCCTCTCGCTGGGAGTGGTGGAGGGGCTGGGGGGGTGGGGAGAGTTCCTGAATGAGAGCTGGGACCGGCGTGTTGTCCCATAGCACCTCTTGAGAAGGGGAAACGTGCGAAAGGTTGTCAGGGGGAGGAGAGGGGTGGCCGTTAGAGGGGTTCGGAGTGGACGAGGGGTGGAGAGGCTCCGGCGAGGAGAAGAATGGTTATGCCGGCTCCTCGTGCTCTGGTCGTGCTGGTGCTCCATACGCTGCGTGTCATTCTGGCACAGCCCTGCCTCTCCTCGACATGAGAGTCGTAGGAAGGGTGTCCTGCTCCATGCTCAACTGCTTTGTAAGTCAAGCTTTTTTTTGTTTTGTTGATTTTTGTTTTTTTGTGTTACCCTGGTTTTTGATGGGTGTGTATTAAATTGCTCCCCTCTCTACCTTGGCTAGAGTGTGTTTGCCTGCCAATCAGTGGGTTGATGGGGGGGGCGTAGGGGTATGGTCGACACACGTGATCGCTGCGGTTATTAAATAACCAGCACAGACTCCACATACAGATAATTTAATTTGCTCAGAGTCCTCTCATACATGTGCTGATGAAAAGCTACTTTATTGCCGTCATTACTTTACTGTGTGGTATGAAGTGCTCTGACGCGTCAGTACATTGATTGGCAGGAGGAGAGAAGGGCCTATCAGGAGTATGACATGTAAAGCGTCTGCTGCTGAGTGAGAACACTGTGCACTCACTGTTGCAGTGAAGTGTGTTCCCTGCAGTGGACTACCTGCATTGAGTAGAAGTTATGGTACTGGGCTGTACATGGTAAGGCAGGGATCAGGACCATCTAGCCTCGGAGCCATATAATGCCTGCAAGGCAATTCATAAATGCAAAACAGCAATCCAGAAATACAAAAAAGCTGGTTGACAAACATGTCCTTCAGGGTGGTCCCTCCTGGCTGTATGCCTGTCAGCTCACTGTCAGGGTGAAGCATCATGGTTACTGTCAAGAAAAGTAGATGTGAAATGTCATGTATTCCAAGAGAAATGGAAGAATGATGATGACAAGCCAGTGTCTGTTTTGTTTGGATTGCTCACAGTGATAACAAATCTTGAACATCATTACAGATGGAAACATGCAGCTTAACTGGATGAGTTGCAAAAACAAATGCTCTTGAATGAAGTTAACTCTGTTTGGCAGTGTGTGTGCACCAAACATGCAGCATTCACCAGACCACATTCTCACAGAGACAATGTTACAAAGGCTATGAGCTATTAGCTAAGGAGCTTAAACTTATTTCAGAAGGAGACTTTGTAAGGAGCTTTGTTGTCACTGATAAACCAGATGAGTGACTAGTTTGTCTCATAAAATTGTGATAGAATTCAATACTGATATGGCACAAGATACTGAAAGACTACACAAAATGTCCTGCTTCTCATTGTGGCCTGCAATGAAACAACTAGCCATTTTTTTTTATGAGGATACTGCTGAGTTTGATATGAACATCTTTAATATGACTATCTTTCAAGCATGGTATTATCATCATAACCCTTACTACCATTTTACATCAGACACCTCACCAAAAAGAAACCAAAAAATAGATGATTGCTATCTGTGAAATATATTAAGGAGCATGTGTGCTTTAACATTTAGCCTATGACAAAATTCACCCCTAATTATAGTTTTCTTTCTAAAACAAGATGATAATGACACATTAATGAAGAAATAAATGCAATGTACCAATTAAAAAACATAAAAAATTACTTAATATTTCATATCATTCATACTCTATAATGCAAATGGACCGGGCCAAATACTTGCAACAGAATTACTAAATAACGTAACCAATTATATGATTTGGCTTGGCTTGGCTTGGCTTGGCTAAAGACTTATTATACAGTTATCAACTGAAGGACGTAATTCATATTTCCCAATATGCCCATCTGATCAACATTTTAAATTCAATATTGAATCAACATAGTGTTCATTCATGACTTTCAATCTTGCAATAGCCGGATTTGTAACTGAATTTTACTGAGATACTAGATAATCATTGTCTTGTTTTATAATGATATGTACTTGTAAGCAGTGCCAACACAGCCTGTTATCATCTGAACATATCCCCAGAGCGATTTATGGTGGCACGAGTTTTATATCAAGCATGTGCATATGGACACATGTCCACGTGGAACATGGTTATCTTTAACGAGCTGCTGCTCATAAAGAAAATTGGCTGTTGCCGTTAAGCAAACATGATCAATTGTTTTATTACACTTTTGTCGGGCATAAAGTCACAGGATAATACAGGAAGTGACTGGCAGGCAAAACACAGTCTGACCATGAGGAGACACATTATCCTTAACTAAACCTTTTGTGACCAGACAGATTCATCCACTCATCAAAGTTGTAAACATTGACACCCACTGTGACGGGGAGGATTACCAAACTTGCATATTGAGGATTTGGAGCCATCTAGCTCTGAAAAACAAGCCTGCATCGATGGGATTAGAGATTATTTGATGCAATTGTACCCATGGGAAGAAACTATTGAAAAGTAGTAAGCATATAGGGGTGTGTGATAATTGATGCGTCAGACAATTTGGATCGTGGTGCCATACTAGAACGGGTTGTTTATCCCCCTCTTTGACCACTAAGCCTTGCAACAGGCACTATACATATTCAGGTCAAAGAATATAACCCTCTATGTTGTCTGAGAGATTTGTTTTACATGTTATTTTTCTATTTTTAACATCAATTGATGTTAGTAATATAAGGAAAGCTTTACATAAGTTCCATCACAGTTCTTTGAGAGAGCCATGTTTGTTCAGTAGGTTCCTCTTCTTCTTTATCTGAGACCAGACTTGGTCAGTTGCTACACAATTTATGATCTCCGTTTTATTATGTCTGTAATGCAGCTGAGTTGGCAGTTCCTCTTCTGCATCAGAGTCTGTATAATTTAGTATCCAGGCCCTCTGTTAGCTTAAGTGGACCACAGGTCTGTCAGTCTTCTCATGTGGAAGAGGGCTGCAGCATTCTACCAAGTTTTCATCACCGTCACTATTGTTGTGATCCAGCTGCAGCAAAAAAGATCTTCAGATAGTGTTCTAATATATCATGTTTATCTCCCTCTGTGATATGTTGTCTGAACTAAATGGAACTATAAAAAGCTTAATTGAATTGGGTAAGATTTTTCCATGACTCAGATTCTATTATACCCACCAGCTAAATGAATCAAGAATGCAAGTACAGTGAAAAGCTTTTTTTGGGGGGGGATATGCTTCAGCCACACATGTGATGCTGAGTGAGCTTCACCACTCTGCATGACATCAAGGCAGTAACACCCGTAAGAAGTACTTAAGGCCGAATTATAGTTGGGTTGTACGCATGCACGCAAGACACGCAACACGCCCCTTTCTTGCCCTCTGGCAGCTTGCATGCGTCCGCCAATTTTTCTAACTATACGACAAAGCGACGCGAGCCTCACGCAGTCCGCAAGGCTTGTGATTGGTCTGCTTACTATATCCCGTCCGGAGTCTAGTTTCCAGTTTCATGCCCCATAATACGCGGAAATCTTTGAAGATTTAGAAGAACGAATATGGACCAAATAGATGAGCACTTGGCAGAAGAGATCCGAAAGTATGACCACTTGTGTAACCCGTCACTGACTGGCCGATTTGTCCGCCAGAAATAGGCTATGAGGAGCCGGAGTGGCGATGTAAATAAACAGTCGACGAAGAAGAAGACGTCTCTTCTTTGTGTGTTTTGTCTTCGACAAAAAACGTTACTCCGCGTAGTGTTCTGGCGTTGAATTGCGTTGCAACAAGTGGAACACGTTAGAAAAGCATAAACCAAAACGAGTCTGTCAATGCAACTGCGTGGCCTTCCGCGGTTGCAGTCGCAGGACTATAATTCGGCCTTTAGTAGGTGACACATTCAGTGTGTTACGACATAAAGGGAGTTTACGTGACGGAGGCAGCAAATGACAGCAGTTTGGATTTTAATACTGAGAAGAGTTTTAAAGAGAAAAGTAGTGATGAGGTGCACTTAAAGGGATAGTTCATCCAAAATTGATAATTCACTCATTACTCGCCCCTAAGCCGATGGAGGGGTCGTTGCAGTGTTTGAGTCCAGAAAACACTTCTGGAGCTTCAGGGGCAAACAGTGTAGCAGCCAAATCCCCTCCAGCTTGGCGATATTAGGGAACTATCTTCAGACATAAAAAAATAGCATGCCTCCATACTGCTTGTGTGGTGTCATCCAAGTGTCAGCAAGCCCTGACATTCATATTCCACTCAAAACGGCCTCATTTACACCGTTTTTAGCTGATATCTTCCGATGAGGCGCATTCAGGGACCATCGCAAAATGCTCTGTCCGCTAGCTTAGCCACTTCTCGGGGACTTTTAGTGTTTCAAGTCAAATATTACCCCTGCAAACTCCAGAAGGGTTTTCTGGACTCGAACACTTCACCTACCCCTCCATTGGCATAGGGGTGAGTAGATAATGAGTGAATTACCATTTGTGAGTGAACTATCCCTTCAATACTGTTTTCTCATACCTCAGTATATGAACGTTTTGTCTGAATCCTGCTTACTTGTAGAAAAACTTGGCCCTTTCCTCAGCTCTCAAAGTTCAGCCTAAAATGGAACTGATCATTTACAATGCGGTGGTCTATGAAATATTAATTTGGAAGAGGGCAGGCAGAAAGAAATGCATTCAAAGAGATCCGTCATACTCGGCAAGCTCTGATCTTGACCGATCACCTAAACTGCCCTGCCTAACTTGACTCTGAGAAGAGTGGTTTTTCATCTTTCATTCTGCCCTGTCCTTGCCTCCACTGTTTCCTTGTCCTTATTTTTACTCTGCGCCACCACGTAAATAACTGGAAACATAAAAGCAGACGTATAAACTGGCAAATTTAGGAGGTCACCTCTGCATCATCTAGCGATTCTCTAATCTGCACAACTCTAGGACAAAGCTGCAGTGAGATTAAATAATCTGGTGAGTAAGGACAGCAAATTATTTCCTGAAGCTTTGGAGAGAAAAGGACTCTCGCTGCAAAAAGAGGATGTTGTATCCATGGCAACCAGACACTTAACCATGAAGACAATGCCAGTGTCTTTTTTCAATCTCTCCACCTTTTCTACCTCTGTGTTTTCCTGCCATCTGCTTTATTCGCCTCTCCACTCACACACGTTTTCACCAGACTGTTAAAAACTTTATTTTAGTGCATGAAAAACTGAGGCCTGGCTGTTTTTACATGCACACTATTTATCGGCTATGTGGGAGCTGTCTACTCAGCTGAGGGCTAATACTGTCACTGATATGGTGATACACGTTATCGAAACACTATTTGCCATCAACTGTGACATTTATACTGTATTTGATATATGCATAGAGATGTATGCATGTGTGTGCGCATGCCTGTCAGCTCCGGCTTTTTGATTGCTGGTTGGACGGAGGTGGGGGAGGGTGCGCGGGCTCACAGCAGTGACGAAGCAAAAAACGTGTCATGCAGGACAAGCTGTGCTCCATCTTTACGGGTCGGGTGGAAGTGAGAGCATTTCTCTTTTCCTTATAATCTCCTGTAAGCTGATTGTGGACACCGTGAAATGAACCAAAAATCTGTAAACAGACGTGCCTCACTACTTGTGTACGTTTGCAAATGTAATGACAGACTTTTTAAGCCCCGTCTTGTTTCTGTGTTATCTGCCATGCGAGGCTCCAATATCAAGGTTACCAGCTTTCGATGCTACAAGGCTTCCTCAAAACACTGCCACACTGACGTCTGTGCTTGTTATACTCTACCTGACATCCTCTGTCATGTAAACTTGTCTTGTAAACAATTGGGAATATCTTCTGCCTGATGTTTAAAACTAAAACATCAATATACATTAGTCTGTGTGTATAGACCATCTTACTGGATTTATGGAGCAGTACAACATACTTCTTCTTTTAGTCAGCTGAGTTTTGCCTTTTAAAGTACACTATGTTCTAGCAGACCTCTGAGGAGTGCAACGTCATGAGTGCTTTATAAGAGAAGTGTGTAAAAGATGCCAAGGTGTGTGCGTTCGTGCGTGCGTGCGTGCGTGTGTGCTTCACTCTACTTATTGGCATTGTCGTAATAAGTGGGAGACACTATATTGATAGCTTCTTGAGTAAATTATGGCAGCGTTCTGGCTTGCTATGGTGAAGTTTATTGCCTTAAAGAAAGTAAAATGGTTCAGACTGCCCGGCAACAGCATGGGAGTTCAAACTGTAATGACCCAACCTTCTCGCAGGATGCCTTTGACAGATGGCCGCTGTCATAGCCCGCCCATTCTCAGGTAAAAATAAGTCAAATTGATGATACACAGCTGCCTCGCCAGTGTGATGCCGTTGGCTGACTAGGGTCATAGGTCAAGAGATAAGTGGTGTTGCAATGCAGAGGGATTTCAGACAAGTTTACTACAAAGTTTCATTCTTCTCAGAAATACACCAGTATTTTTGTTGTAAATACAGTATTTTAGTGGCTGTGTTATGCTAGAAACCAGCTTCCTACTCACTTTCACCTTGAATATATCTGTGGAGATAGAAACACAGCAGTAGCACAAACATAATGGCATCGCTTGGAAGATTTAGCAGACAGCAATAATGTAGGATCACATTTTTAAGGACTTTGGAGGGACATCCAAGTTCGGCACAGCCTTTCCACCATGGCTGCCATCAGCACTGCCATTTATTGCAATTATTTTTGTAGAAGTAGCAGTTAGCCTGGCTTTGTGTAGCGATATACTGTGTTAATCCCCCCCCCTCGACACACACACACACACACGCACACACACACACACCCCCCCGATAATAATAAGCCACCAGCTCAAAGACAGCATCAGCAAACTATTCTCCATTGCACTGACCCCAAGATCTTATCACCTGTGCTCTGTCCTCGCTATATTTGGATTTGAGCTACAGCTAATTATTTTTACTATCTATTAAGTATTTTTGTGATTAATTGATTTCTTTATAAAAAAAAGTTTTTATTTGAACAGAGCCCAAGGTGACATCTTCATGTTTTCTTTGAAAAACAACATACACCTATTAGTCACAGATTTTATTTTTACTATCATGAAGGACATAGAAAAGCATCACGTCCCTTACATTTTAAATAATTGTACAAGCTTAACTTAAGTTATATACCCATCAAAGAAAATTATAATATTAATCGTGTTGTTTTTATCGCCCAGCCCTACAAAGGAAGACAAATTATACTTTGTTTAGCATCTTCTAATGATCCGCACACTGAAAATCAGATGGTGACATGTTGCTGAGTTATAGCTGAGGGGCTGACACTATAGGGATCCATCCCCATCTGTTACCAGTCAGCCCAGTGGGTATGCTTATCATGTGGTTTAATCACACGTCGGAGCTTATTATTATTATTATATTATTCTATATATGTATTTATCATTTATTTAGCTGTATCCTTTGATCTGGGACATAAGAAAAAGACCAACCCGAGTCCATGGATGTGGTCCACTGAAATAAACTGCAGATGACTGTCTTCTGCAACCCTCTGGTTCCCCTTCACGACTCCATATCTATTTTCATTAAGAACTGGCATCGACATACGGTCACACTTGGTTGGAGAAGCCAAGTCCAGCAGAGTAGCAATCGGAGTCCAGGCAGCCAGAAACCGAACTGGGTTCATCCCCAAATGCCGAGGTATCTCGGGTTCAACAGAAATTACAGACGGACTAGATATGGAGGGGTTGCAGACGTGCCGGCACATTTCACAGCAGATGATCAGAAACCTGAGTAAAGTCACGGTCACAAAGTGTACTGAATATAGGGAACAGAGTTTATGTCCCATTTATATATTACATCTCATGAGAAAAACAAGGATGTCACTATATATATATATAAATATTAATGTCTATGTGGTGCCGGGGTTTTTACCGATAGGGCACGTCCTTCAGTTTCATCATTCAATTTACTTTGTTCCCCTTTTCACTCCAGTGATTTGAAGTGTGACCCAATGAAAGGGCACTGGCCACCCTTAGCTGCAAGGACAGGTTTTGCCGCCCTCTTTGTTCCTATTTCACTCTCGCCTCTGCTGCTCCTTGAGTTGTTGCAGTCTAATATTAGCCAATCTTTCATTATAACAGGTGTGCACTTGATATGGTTGCATTTGGATGATTTTATTTATTAGCAACCTTTGAAACAATACATTAAACCAGGGGTTTTCAACTGGTTTTGTCCGGGGGACCAACATTCTGACTAGAAAGTAATCTGCGGCCCACTGATGTGCCTACGCGGGCGTGCCTACGTGTGTGTGTGTGCGTGCCTGCATGTGGATAGAAGGAAGTTTTAACATTTGGTTTTCCATGTTGGTTTCATTTAAAAACCTTAAACAAATCTAGACACATCTACTTAACAAATCTAGAAAAATCTTGTTTGTAGTTGTACTGCATCTCAGAACCATATGTACATCAATATATAACGTTCATGACTTAAATGTACGGACATGTAGCTGACATGTTGAGAGAACGTTAAAGTAACAATCATGGTTTGTGCCAATTGTAGGGCCGTGCTTAGGCCCGATTTAAGCTTGTCTATTCATTCTGTTGGGAGAACTGCTACTCGATAGACGTAAGTGTTATAACTCTCCTAAGAAATTGTTTCTCAACCAACAAATGTGGTAAAGTTGACTGTTATTGCAATTAATTGTTTTGGCTATTATGCCAATAAATTCTTCTCATTACAAAGTATTTGTTTTTTCGCTCTTTTGTTTTAATTAATATTTTCATTAATAATGCTGCCCTTTTGGGCCTTCTTTTTGGGAAAATAAAAATTCCCATCACACAAACTACATCTCCAACACCTCCTGAGAGTTTTTCTACCTAGGTCAACCGCTCTTCTTCACCTCCCTTTAACATGCATGCACAGGGGAAAACTACTGGCAGTTTCTAGCCCCAATCTGGTTTCAAGGTTCCCCTCATCACCTTTATATTATTTTAGACATATTTTTCTTATTTTAGTAATTTTTCACGATATTCAAGAGTAATCGGGAAATGTGTTGAAATATCAAAGTTAATTTCGCGGACCCCCTGCAATGCTGTCGCGGACCCCTGGTTGAAAACCCCTACATTAAACCAGTTTATTATCCCAAATATTAAACCATAGAAATCAATGTCCATGCCTCAGGCTTTGGGCAATTACAAAATATCAATAATTATCGCAGTATCTTTTTCATCAATAGCAGTACAACAAATGTCAATTATATATTGATAAATAAGCACAGTGAGGTATATCTATAGTTGGTCTCCCTGGATTTGTAAAATGTTTTGCTGTTTATCAAGGCTTTGTTATTCTCTGCTCATTAAGAAGAATTTAAACCCACAACCTTCCATCAGAAGCTAAAATAGGTCCTTTATTTATTTTATTGTGATAAATATCGATATCGACTGATATGAATGTTTTTATCTTTATGATTTTTGGCCATATCGCCCAGCCCTACCCGAGCCTCATGTAAAACTGGTCATGTGTGTGAAATATTCACGGTATCTGTTTTTTTTCAAGACTGTAACACCCAATCACGCGTCTACAGGTTTTTATCCACAAAGGATACAGGTATCCGCTGCCAAGTTCAGTCATTTCGTCATTTTCATATGCAATCACCTCCTGCATAGTGCCAAAGCAAAGAGAATATAAATATATCCTGCTGCATTTTTATCTATCAATCCATCATGAAAATGCTGTTTAAGATCAAGTAGTTAACATTTTGAAATAGTTTGTTTCTTTGACCTTACACAAGGTCGTGTGTCCCTATTTAAAGAGAATTTAGAATCTCCTGTAGTCAATATTTAATCTGCTACGTGATGTCTGTGAGTTAGCTGATGGGGATTGTGAAATTCCACCTGGCATGGTTCTTACCACCCTGATTAATGCTCAGCACAATGTGAACTTCTTTGCATAAGCCTTCTCAGTATTCTCCCTTGTGGTCCGACCTGTTATCATTAAACTATATTAGCTCAGGGGTTTGTGTGTTTTGATGATTCTAATGTAGATTCATGTGGTGTTTCCATCCTGTTGTGTCAACCTACATAATAACTGAAGTATTTCTCTGCGTTGTGTGTTTGTGTCCGACAGGGTGAAGAGGGGCCTCCCAGTCTGGAGTACATCAAGGCCAAGGACCTGTTCCCCCAGAAGGAGCTGGTGAAGGAGGATGACAGCCTACAGGTGAGATGAACTGTAAATCAGCAGATGAATCAGCCCTAGATCCAGAAGTGCCATCAGAACATTCCTCTGAAACACCTTGATGAAGCTTGGTAGTATCTGGTAATGCCTTGTGACTGCCAAGTCATTACTGCAAGAGTCATGGCAGTTGGCAAGATTGAAGCCAGACACTGAAGGAGAGATGAAAACATTGGCCTAGAGAACAACTTTGTCATCGTTTTGCTTTATCAGTATTCGACATTGGAAAAAGTGAATTAGGCAAGTTGGTTGAGTCTAACATTCTACACCAACTCTGCACAGATAAGGCATCATAAATGGAACAAATTGTCTTCAGTATTATTTGGCAAATAGATACAACATATTTATACAAAGCCTTACCATGACCAGAAGGAAAGTTTTGAAAGCAGGAATTTAAACAATTATGAAGGTATGATTCACGCCTTTCTGTAGTAATCTTCCTTTTCACAAGTGTGGCTCTCAAAAATACAGGAAAATGAAAAGCTGCATGCTACATAACTGAAGAACCAAGATTATTTACAGTTGTCGATATAGTTTTTTTTGCCATTTAAACCGTAGAAATAAGAACACATTAATATGTCTAGATTGCATCAACAGATAAACCTCTCCAAAAAAGATTATATAACTACATGCTTGATATGTAAACATACATGTACTTCAACCAACAAGCTGCATTAACTGAACATAAACACCAACACCCATACAAAACTATTAGTGGCTTTGTATAATGTTGAACTTTTTTACAACTTCTTTGGAGAATATTGTGTCTCTCAGGGTGGCCAGAGGTCCGTAAAAAATCTTAAATTGTCTTGAATTCGGTTTGGAAAAGTCTAAATTTGTAAGGCATATCTCCACGAAATGTCTCTACTCTGCATTTAATTTCAAGTGGTGTTGAATGGTTTAAAAATTAGATTGCACTTGTTTATAGCTGTAGATAACCCTCTTTTTATTTACATGTTATCAACATGTAAAATGGAAGTTTGTCAGGGCATTTAAGTTCAGCAACGATTATTTTTCATTAAAGGTTTGTTTCCGTTTGAGAACTACGGAGAAATACACTGCCCCTACTGAAGAAGCAGAGTCAAAGCAACAGATAAAGAACGGGGATTCTAAAAAGCATTTCGGTCAGTGAAGTGAGATGGATTGTAAGTCTGTTCCATGGTGAAGAAGCCGGTATCAAAATTGTGATGGGCTACTTGGTTTGTGGCCTCCATGGTTTTGAGATTGTGCTTTGGCTGTCTGCTGGTTAATGGAGCTGAGCATCATGTGTCTGGAGAGAACTGGAAAAAGGGAAGGGAGGAGTTGCCCAGCCTGGGGTCACTATCCTTTGTTTCTTCTTTTGTGGTTCTCATTCTAAGCCTGTATCCGTTTGGGTTGCAACGACCTTACAGAGTGTACCAACCTTTTCAAGGCGTTTATCTCTTTTCCGATTAATTTTGTGTGTCAACGGTCATGGTATTTCCTCATTTCCTGAGAAGCAGCGTCAGAAAACTGGGAGGGATCTGTAATACGGTGTCTAACAGACTTAATGAGGCGGCATTTTAAGGAGCCCAAAGGCTACTACTACTACTAATTGTTCTCGTTCTAGTCACCTTGCAACGTCTTCTGTTTCTGCTCACTTTTACCCCCCCCCCCCCGCATTCACACATGCACACGTTGTCCCTTTTTTTTTAATATATGCGCTCCCATGATAGTTTTACTGACAGCTGATGTTTCTTACCACAGCTTTCCTGCAGGCAAGTTACTCCCCCCCCCCCCCCCCCCTGTTGTGCGTGCAAGCCATGGTGCATGCTCAGAGTTGTGTGTGAATTTGCACATGTGCATGTCCTCGCAGAGAGGCTGCTTGAACCGGAAGTCACGACTCGCAAGTCAGAATGTTATTCATGAGTCTTTCAGCTCCCCCTCCCCTCTCCTCTTCTCTATAATGCGGCCGCTGAAGGCTTCACAGGGGAAACGTGACACAGTATCTTCTGCTGCACTTGCTGGCTGCCGGTGATTCATATTACTACTTTTGGAGCACAGCTTGTTTAATGCAGCTCCCGGTCTGTACAGCATGTTAACTATGGCAGTCTCTGCAGGACTTGTTCGGCCTGTTCCACAGCAAAGCAGCACGCAGGCTCAGTTGCTGCCATTTCTGCTGCTGTTAAAGCAGCCTCTAAAACAAACTGACTACTTCTGCAAAAATCATTGGGCTTTTCAGTTTTTTTTCTCCTTTGACATGTTTATAAAATGTCTGTACAGCTTTTTCTGTCACAGTCGACAGCTCCAGGGTTTTCAGGTTCGCTTTTGCACCTGTAGATTTGAAGTCGATTGAGTTAAAGCTGTTGCATTTTAAATATTCCACTTTTTTGAAGTCCAAGCACATGGTGCCAGAGGGACCGCTGCCGATATTTGGTTTGATGGTGTCTAAGAGCAGATACTACGTGCCCCATTTCCCATCTTAAGCTGCACTCTTTCCCTTGTTGTGCTTCCTGTCCGGGCTCACGAACACATTCTCAGTCCGAGATGAGCAACAGCAAATGCAGTGATATGTCAAGGTGTTTTTTTCTGTTTAAGCCCTCTTGACCAGGAGGCTTCAACAATTTAATGTTCTGATGGCTTTTGACCTCTTGCCAATCAACAATGTAGCATTTCAATTTAAAAAATTTAATAGTTTTGATTTATTTAATTTATTTTCTCCTATCTCAAGTGGTAAAAACAAAATCACTAACAAAGTGCACTAACAAAGTCTGTGCTTTTATCCATGTTGGCTTATATTGTTTCAAGTGAGACTGATTCGTGGCATCTCCCCATAATCCCCCATCTGCCTGGCTGCATGGCCCCTTTTAACATGCACCAGTGGGTCCTCCTCTGCGTGACTCAGCAATGCATGCTGATGTAGGATGAGGTAATGTTGTCTCTAAGCAGCATCACTACCAGCAACTAAACAACGAGAGCTGGGCCGCAGTGCGTGGTCCCCAGTGATAATCTTCATGGTTAAGCAGCAGTGGCTAAAATAAACTCAAGTGTGAAGGGATCACCTAAGTAAGGAATGAATGTGCATAACACAATTACAATTTTTCAGATTGAAAAAAGTGATGTTGGAGTGATAATGTATAATATGCTAACTAAGTCTCAACATTGTATATTAAAGACTAGGTTGGTATTCCTGGAAAAGTTAGCATGAGCACTTTGGAAAAAATGCAATCAATACAACCCACCTCCTCCCATCGGCCCTCTCGTCTCGCTAACCTCTGACCATCTTCTTTACTTCAGAGGAGTATGTCCCCCACGACTAGTGAAGACTCCGGATGTGTTTGTTTTTTTGACCACTTTATTTATTGATGGCTATTAGGACGTGAAGTAAATTCCAACAAATAAGATTTAAAAAAAGTGTTTTTCAAAAAACAACTTACCTACTTATAAAAAACAATATAAATCTCCCTGATTAGCAGCATTCATAAAATATCAAAGCTCTATGAATCCATTCCTTTTAAATCAGTTGGAAATTTAGCTAGACTAGTCAGTACAACAACTTTTACCGGAGTGGAGAGAGTGAAATTGATTTGATGCTTACATTTTCAGGATCGTTTAGAAGCTGGCAACTGCTGTTGTGCATCTCATCCGCGTGGTTGGCTTTTAAATATAATGCCCTGTCTCAGAATTAACAGAAAAATGTGTTCTTTTAATTTCTGTTGGGAACCAATTATCTTAATGCAGGAGTCTTGTTGGAGCCAAAGCCTGGGCCCATAATAAAAATTGGAGTAGGAATGTTAAAGGACAGTTTGAGATCCCTCCGTGTACTGTCAGCACTGGTGGAGACAGTCTCCCTCCCAGTCCTGGCTGCCTCTTGTCTGCCTGCTCATTCAGGCTCACGAACAAGCCCTTTGAACTCACAATGGTCCTTCTGTAAAACTACGATGTGCTAATTGGACATCGACACATGCACACAATTTCTCACGTTCCCCCCTTTTTATCTTCTCTGTAATGGCACAACAGTCATTATGTTTAGTGCTGGCCTGGGTATTGTTTGAAAATGTTTTATGCTGCTGCCAGTATGATACTTGCGTTCTAATAACATTACCAGAATGGTTCCACAAAACCTTCTTTTCCTATTAAAAGACTCTTGAGTCCAAAAATGGATCAATGCTTAATTTAGTCTTTCAACAAAGCAGCTGTTCTGGTCCTTGTCGTGAAATGCAGTCTTAGTTCAGCACATTTTTTTTTTCAAAAATGAATAATCTAAGTAAACATTAAAAATAAGAATTACCTTTTCAAGCATCCCAATGCTAATCTGTGGACTAGTTACAAGGTTTTTCTAGGTCTAACAGCAGTGTCGCTAAAAGGGGTTCAAATGACATCCAGTGCAGTCAGTCCAACAGAGTTTGTTGGTCAACAACTATTCATGGTGCCTTTTGTGGTCCCCTGACCTTTCCTCTAGTGCTACTGGTACGTAGATGATAATCATGGTTCCATGATGATGAATCCTTCTGCATTTGGTGATCCCAGACTTTTGATCAGGCATTTCAGTGAGTTTGATGTTTGAGATTTGGTCGCCTCAACAGATTTTGGATTTATTGTCATGAAGGTTGAACCAAACATTCATGTCCTATGATTGTACTTGCTGAAACCTAACATGCGTCCAGAGATCAGATTACTCCTTCCAAATTCAGAGGTTGTCTGATATACATATGGCCCACATTATTTTCTGTCTGAACGCAAATGTATCTGTGGCCAAATATGAAGGACCGCCTAATAAACTGACGTCTCTGACCTTCTATAGTTTAATCATATTTTTTTGCTTCTGCGTGTCCATAGGTCGATTTGTTTGTCAAAACTTTCCAGGCCTTTCCTCATAGTTGTGCATATTATTCATTCAGTCCCTCCTGACTCTCCTTGCTCCATTTCCTCTTTTTCTCCCTCATTCACGCTGATACACTGACACACACATAAACATAGTCATCAGACACATCTGTCAAAAGAAAAAGCTGTTGGTGCAATGTTTTGTGGTGCAGAATTAACTTTTGAATACAACAAAACAAAATGTGTTTTGTGTCTCTCCAGGTGCCATTCCCAGTTCTTCAGGGGGAAGGGGTGGAATATCTCGGCCGTGCTGATGAAGCCATCATTGCCATTTCTAACTACAGGCTGCACATCAAGTTCAAAGACTCTGTCATAAATGTGAGTGCACATCAGAGACACTCAACTTCCACAAGTGTCACTAATGCTGCCAAGTTTAGCCACCTCAGAAGCCAACAGCTGGCTAAAGGAGTTTTTAATGTTTAGGTTGGAGGCTTTTTGCCCTTTTTCTGAATATTATTTTTTAATAAACACATAATTGTACAAGCAAAGCAAATTAACCAATATGTTTCTAAATAAGGTACCCCAGCACAGTTGGCGTGACGTTGTTTGTACCACTTTCAACCTCAGGAGTTGCGTTCTGATCTTTAGGCAGGAGAGGTTTAATGTGACATCGAAGCTCCAAAGAACCGCCCCCCACTGGCACTCATGTCCAGCAGCTTGCTCCTACTGACGTCAGACCTTACTCAAAGACAAACAGGCCAATTGTTTGCATTTACTGGCAGAGAAATTCCCTCTCCTTCCCAAATCCCTGCAATTTAATCCAGAAGCTGAATCCTTGTGAGAAACATTGGATGATGAGTAGGACAGGTAGACAACTAACCTGGAGTTACTTTATCAGAGAAGAGTTTGATTAATCCTTTGAGTTCAGGCAGCACAACCTAAAACTGATTTCTTCCTAGGCAGAGTCCTTACTTGACCCCAGCTGCACAGAATGAACTCTGTATGAATGCCAACAGGCCAAAACCTCTCACCCAGAGCCCCCCCCACCCAACCCCTTCACAACTCATCCCTTACTTCTAAGTTGTTTTCATGCCCTTTGTTCCTGTTCATGTTTGTCTTTCTCTCCATGATTTCCATTTGGTTTGGTCATGTGCTGCAAGTAGCTCACTGCGTGATCCACCCGGTTGTCTTTCATTCTCTTTGATGTTTTTCTTTCATTTTAACTCTTCATTTCCCTTTGTCTCCCAAGTGTTTTTGTTTTAATATTTTTTTCCATTTCCTTCTGTCTTTTGTCTTCCCTCCCTCCTTCTTTCCCTCTCTGTTTGTGTGTATGTGTGTGCTCCATGGTGTCATTGTGTTTTAGACCTACCCAGGTGTGGACAATGAGATATCTGTGAGTACCATATGATAAAACACCACCCTCTGCTACCGTCTAGACAGCTTAATCATTCAGCTCTTCTTCACTCCACACGATTACAGGGCTCTAAGGACAAATTGGAATTTACATTCAACTGAGTGCTTACACTGGACTTATTACAATGATTTTCCATGAAAGCTCCTGGTAAATGATTGGAGTGCAGAATGTTGGCTGACCTTGAAACATAGAAAAACAGGCAATGTTTTCAGCCAGTTATTCTCTCATTCATATAGGATGCACATTTGCACCTTATTACTTGAAGGTTCAGTGTGTTGGATTTAGTGACACCTTGTGCTGAAGTTGCATATTACAAACGACCAAATACCCCTCTTACAACCAACCTTGTAAGAGAACCAATGGTTGCCTTTGGGTAACATATAATTGTTTTAAAAAAACGTCAAGATCCAGTGTTTAGTTTGTCCTTTCTGGGCTACCGTAGAGAGACAACAGTCTATCATAGCAGCCTCTGGAATAGGACTAGCTCCTCATTTAGGTATAAATGACTCATTCCAACGTAATGAAAACAATAGTTCTTAGTTTCTGATAAGTATACACCAATGAAAACATAATTACAAATATTATAATTCATAGTTCTGCTGATAGATCCTTCTAAATCCCACACACTGGAGCTTGTGAAGTTGTAAATATTGGTCAGAAGGTCAAGTTGCGTGGGTGAGTCTGTAAATCTGGACAGTGCTTTCATTAATATATCAATCCACAAAGAGTAGCGGAGTAGTTGATCCCTGTCTCCTCCATTCCGCATTTAGAAATGTCCTTGGGCAAGATCCTGAACCGTAAATTGCCCCTGATGGCTATGCCACCAGTGTGTGACTGGAATAAAAAAGTACTATATGAATACATAAATAAAGCGTAGAAGCTGTATTCATGTGTGGGTGAATATGACTCGAGTAATGTACATAAAGTGTTTTTTAAGAGTACAAAAGTGCTATGCAAAATTACCTAATTTGCCATTGACAATCCTGTGAACAATGCTAGGTCTGTGACTGTGGTTTGGCATCATAACAGAGATCTAGACACAATATAAAAATACTGCAGAGTTCCCCTTCTCCTCTGCAGTGGGATTAAAACTGTGCCATGTGTATCTAACCTGGATTCAGTCTGTACTAGACAGGGGGTGGTAACCTCTTTGCAGATGTGCTGACTGCTCTGACAGTGGGCCATTAGGCTGATCCACACTTGTTCTCTGTCTCCCCCTACAGGTCCCTCTCAAGCTGATAGACGGTGTGGAGAGCAGAGATATGTTCCAGCTGCACATCATCTGCAAAGACTCCAAGGTTGTCAGGTGAGAAAAGTAGCTGACTGACCATATTAACCCTTCATGCTATTTATCAAATGTAATACAATGTTGTTGTTCTTTTTCAGATGAATAGTACAATAGTGTAATTTTGTCTTCCCTTAAAGAGGAAAATTATATCAAACACTGCCACATTTAACCAATAATCAATATTTTATTTGCAATATCTACATTTATATTACATATAAAATGGGATACAATGAACATGACTCCAGTGGTTTTTAGCTTAAAGACTGTTGCAAGAAAGAAAAAAAAGACACAAGACTTTAATTTCACAGCAGAGTGGAAAGGTCAAACCAATTGGAGCCTTCAGTCTTTCAGCAGCAGATGTGCCAGCGGCATCTTGGTTCCTAAACAGCCACAATATTACCCTTGTTTAAAGGCTGGTAAAGCATTTTTTTTGTTGAAAAAAGTGTTTTTTCTTTAGTTTTTCACCCAAAGCATGAAGTTGTCACTTTATTGTTCTAATCTTCCCACTGGGTTTACCACAGATGCCACTTTGCAACATTCAAGCAGTGCCAGGAGTGGGTCAAGCGTCTGAACCGGGCCATAGCTCACCCGTCCCGGCTGGAGGACCTGTTCGCCCTGGCCTACCATGCATGGTGTCTAGGAGGCAACGCTGACGATGAGGACCAGCACGTTCATCTCTGTCGCCCGGGTACACAAAACAATCAGACAATGACACAAAAGTTTAGAACAGTTGCACATCTGGCATTGTGTAGTTTGTTGAACTATTAACATTCCTGAAATAATCTACTCCCTCCATTCTCTGTGTGTGTGTGTGTGTGTGTGTAAGCAGGTGATCATGTGCGTCAGAGAATGGAAATGGAGGTCAAGAGGATGGGTTTTGACACACAGAACATCTGGAGAGTGTCAGACATAAACTGCAACTTCAAGTATGTCACAGATACGTCATCTATAAATAGCATGACACCTCTCTCTTTTCAGATAGCTACAAAATACTGTAAGGTGTCATGATGGTTGTGCGGAAAGTGAATGGTGAGTTACGAGTAGAGAGTGAGAGTAGGCCCAGAATCGGCTAGGACTGGATCCATAATGGGGCCAAACTGACAGCTTGTGTAAGAAAGAGCTTATGTGTGTAATGGCACATCTCATCATTGTCTTAGATTGAGAAATGGCACATTTATATTTGTTCTCTATAGCAGTTACATTTGGGGGGTTGTAGTTTCCGCAATGTTTGCCAAAGTTCATATTTATTCTAAGGGGCCAGATCTGAATACACAGACATGATAAACATATTTAAGATTCAGTGCGATTGCATTATCTCTCTATTTTACTGCAAATTAAAATATTGGTATCAACCTAGAAATCATTATAGAGGTAAACAATTATAACTCAAGATGTGGCTGAGAAGTGTCTCAGCAAATGGGTACAGTGCAAACGTGATCAATTGAATAGCTAGTTCAGCATACTTTTAATTGTTTTAATTTGCCAAACGTAAACAAATATAGGTGAAAGAAAGTGGCTCTTAGAACTGTAGCTCCAAAACATAAAGCATCCCTCAGGTGAATAGGAGTGACAAAATCATTTCATATCAGCTTTTTTCATATTGTAGTCAGTATATATTTGTCAGTAGCACTGATAGAGGTCCTGAGGGGAGGTGCAGATGTCTCTAGTCCACTGTTAGACTTTGAGACCCTCTGAGCAGGGAAGTTAGGTTCTAGTGGTTACCGAGAGTTGCGGCAAAAAATAACGTCAAGATGTATCACAACACCCAGAGAAACTTCTTAAACCACATCGGCAGCATTATCATCTTTTCTGCAAATAATCCATATGTGGATTATGTTCTAGACAATCTTCACTTTACCGATGTGGCACACAATTGCATCCTCAGAGTGCGGAAGCTCTAAATGATGTATCTTAATTTGTAATTTATTTGTGAGTCTAGGCTTGTTTGAAATACAGAACTAATCTGAGAAGTTTCTACGGACATTTTGACAGATTAAGGGTTGACAACGTCTGGGTTGTCAATGGAATCTATGGTAGCAAAGTCAAGCTGACTACAGCTGACTTGCTCCTTGAATCCCATTAGTAGGTTAATATTTATTACCCAAAAGACACATTTATATCAGACTGTTCCTTTAAATATCTTCAACAACACAAGTTAATGTGTACACTTGCATTTGCCTCCTCTCAAGCCAGATACACTTTCACCAAGCCAAGTCTCCAACACACTATACACACACACAAATAACATTGTGGCACTCGCTGAAGCAGAAATAATTGTGTGTGTGTGTGTGTGTGTGTGTGTGTGTGTGTGTGTGTGTGTGTGTGTGTGTGTGTGTGTGTGTGTGTGTGTGTGTGTGTGTGTGTGTGTGTGTGTGTGTGTGTGTGTGTGTGTGTCAGACTTTTGCATCTCCCTTTCTGTCTGGGCAAATAAATGCTATAAAAAAAGGGCAGTCTGCTCCTAGCGCCCAGGAGAGCACATCCTGCTGAGGGAGACAGACTCACAGGACAACTGGCTAATTAAACAAGCCGCAGCCTGCTGAGGCTTGTGACTCAGCACAGTATTTTACTTTCCCTCACACACAGACACACACACACAGGTTTGTACTTCTATCTTTGTGAGGACACTCATTGGCATAATGCATTCCCTAGCAGTGAGAAAGTGAAGAAGTTAGGACTGGCCAAAATGTCATTACTTTCCAAAAATGTCCTCACTCTGTCGGGTCTGCTTAAAATGGTCCTCACAAAGGTGTGAGTACAGGAACACACACACACACACACACATAAACACACCGTCCCAGGTTTGTCAGTCAGCAGGTGAATAGAAATTGAAGGAAGCATCATGAGAGAGGAGGAGGAGACAGATGGAGGCACTAGCACATTGTGATTTGTTCTCTGCTGACCCTGAGAGTTAGTGATGCAGCAATCATCCTGAAAACCACAATATTTGTCTCAGATGTGTGTTTGCTGAATATCAAAACACAAATCTATTTCTTTTCATTATAAGACTTGCTTGCAAACTTAATGAACGTCACCTCCAACAGACTTAGGGTATAATGCAGGATTATAACCTCCAATAACGTTATTTCCCTTGTTCCTGTCCACAGGCTGTGCTCAAGCTACCCACAGAAGCTTCTGGTTCCCATATGGATCACAGACAAGGAGCTGGAGAGTGTGGCCTCCTTCAGATCCGGGAAGAGGATCCCTGTGGTCGTCTATAGGTAGGTTTACACACACACACACACACCAGGGTTTTTTCTGGCCTGTTCACACAAGAACAGGATCATTTTCCTTTTTTGCTTATTGTCTCTACATCTTTTAATTCCAGGCACCAGAAGAATGGTGCTGTGATCGCCCGTTGCAGCCAGCCTGAGATCAGCTGGTGGGGCTGGAGGAACACGGATGATGAGTACCTGGTGACGTCCATCGCCAAGGCCTGTCAGATGGACACCGGAGCCAAGGGTACCTGTGGAGCACCAGCCTGCAGACAACGTGGGGAAGCTCCTGACTCCTCGGATAGTGATTTTGGTAAAACTTTTGCTTTATTTGTGAATGTTGACTCATGTATGTGGGCACTGTTGGACAATTGTGGCTTATTGATTGCAGTCAGGTTGCTGTTTAGGCAGGCTGCTGTGGCTCAGGAGGTAGAGCAGGTCATCCATTCATTAGAAGGTCAATGATTTGATCCTTGACTGTGCCAGTCCACATGTCAGTGTCCTATGGCAAGATGCTGAACCTCAAATTGCTTCTGATGGCTGTTCTGTCCGTTTGAAAGCTAATCGCTTGTGATGGTTAACCATAGCAACAAGTTGTTTGTGTTATCAGGAGGAGACACTGATATTCAGCAGTGTATGTTATTCATATAACACTTCTTTGAATCCCTCTCTCTCCTTTCACACATGGTTTCTCATTGTCTGTTCCAGTTCAATCTAAACCATCCTCTCCTAATGATAAAACTCCTCTGTGTCTCCAGACTCTTCTCTGACAGGCGGCCCTGGCTGCGATGACAACACTGTGCCACAGAAGCTACTGATTCTGGATGCTCGCTCATACACTGCTGCAGTGGCTAACAGAGCCAAGGGCGGGGGCTGTGAATGTGAAGGTTAGTGTGATCGAACTTTCAAACAGCCCTCAACAACTAATTTCTATATTTAGATTAATTTATAATTTTCACATCGCTAATAACATCAATCAATCAATTATATTTTAATTGTATAGTCCATATTCACAAATCACAGTTTGTCTGATAGGGATTAATAAGGTGCAATATTCTCTGCCCTTAACCCTCAGCAGGAGTAATATGTTTCTTAAACCTGAGCAGGAGGCAGATTTGTTCTAAAATTGACCCACTAGACAGTGTCTTCCTAGTCCAAATGACAAACAGACAAATGTCACAACTAGCTGTTGAAAAAAGTTCAACATTCAGCTGGTTGTTGAACTTTTTTTAAACTTATATTCTTTAGATGTGCGGATAACAATGAATCCTAAAGTCTAAATCTGTTGGATAAACTCAATAAAATATGTCACGGGATAAATGTCACATCGTAATTCAACTTGTTTCTCTTCCTGGAAATCGGCCAACAAATAAAAAACAATAGTTAAACGGTTCATTGCAACAAATGTTTTTACCCAGTTTTGTATGATTGCAGGGCAGATAATACAACTGTAGGTTTCCAAAATGCATTTAATTCTTCATTTTGCTTCAAAGGTGTGTCACCTACAAAAATTATAACTCAAAATCCATTAGATATGCTTTATAAAGGTCAATCTGTTTAGAGGACAAAGTAAAAAAACGATGAGGACAAAACTAAAAAATAAGTGCTGACAGTGCTGTGTATTTTGCAGTTGGCTGTTGACAGCCTAGGTATCTTCCTATGGGAACGTAAACTATTACTGACAGATTTTTGCATCTGACTGAGGTAATGCCTCCATCAGAACAAGAGGCTATCATAGCTTACAAGCTAAGCATTATTTATGTCTGATGACCTTGATCTGACTTGTTGATGTTTGTTTGTGTTCAGAGTACTACCCCAACTGTGAGGTGATGTTCATGGGAATGGCCAACATCCACGCCATTCGCAACAGCTTCCAGGCTCTGAGGACTGTATGCAGTCAGATTCCGGATCCGGCAAAGTAAGTCAATCTGTTTGACCTTTCTGTCTGAGCAGCTCCCCCCCCCCCCCCCCCCCTATTTTAATGGATCTTGCTTACAGTAGTCCAACACCACACAGAGAGATACCTAATTTATATAGATTTGGGCTCATCTAATCCGTCCTATCTATTGCTTCCAGCTGGCTTTCAGCACTCGAGAGCACCCGCTGGCTGCAGCACCTGTCTGTCATGTTAAAGGCAGCCACCCTGGTGTGTTCAGCAGTAGAGAGGGACGGCCGTCCTGTCCTGGTTCACTGCTCGGACGGGTGGGACCGCACACCCCAAATTATAGCCCTCGCCAAGGTCCTGCTGGACCCCTACTACAGAACATTAGAGGTGAGAGTCTGCACAGGGTCTTAAGGAAATTTGGTCTGGATTAAATGTAAATGTACTTTTTTTAAAGTAAAATAAAAGCTTTAATTTTATTACTGACTAGTGTCTCATCCCCAGGGTTTCCAGGTGCTTGTAGAGACAGAGTGGCTCGACTATGGCCATAAGTTCGGGGACCGCTGTGGCCACCAGGAGAATGCTGACGATGTGAGCGAGCAGTGTCCCGTCTTCCTGCAGTGGCTGGACAGTGTTCACCAGCTGCTCAAACAGTTCCCCTGCCTGTTTGAGTTCAACGAGGCCTTCCTGGTGGGTGGTCATGTATTTTCTTGTGACTAATTAGCCAGTAAACGCAGAAGTGTCAAACATATTGCTGGACATAACATGATACCATGGTAAAAGTTAAGTAGTTATCTTTCCAGTTAATTTGTCAAAAACTTTTTTGCATGGAGCCTGTGTTTTGAAATTGCTCCATCAAAAATAATTTAAATCTAATGCTGTTGTTTTACAACTGTCACTTATATTATTCAGATCAATAAGTTATTGCATTGAATTGGGAGTTGAGTGTTATAAACTCCTGAATTCATGTTCTACCTCCCGTGTGTCCAGGTCAAGTTGGTGCAGCACACATACTCATGTCTCTACGGCACATTTCTGTGTAACAACGCTCGCGAGAGGGAGTCACGGAACATCTACAAACGCACCTGCTCTGTGTGGTCACTACTTCGCACGGGAAACAAGAACTTCCAGAACTTCCTCTACATCCCCAGTCATGATATGGTACCTAGATTTTTACATTATTATTTCTGGCTTTGTTAAAGACTTAAATACAGTACCAACTGGAGGTCGGCACTACTGTTAGTGATGAGAAGGTGATTTCTTGAAAGGAATAGCTTCAGACTATAAAATTGAGCCTAGCTTCTTTTTGATCCTGAGCAGAATAAGTGGCTGGATTCATTAATAGTGTGACTCCAATTTTTACTTTAACTGTGTTTTAGATCAAAGATTTGACATCGAAGATTAAATCTATCCCACTTCCTCATTCGCACTGTCAAAGAAAGCGTCAACGTGATTATTACACACAGCAGTGGAATAACAGCCTGACTGAGTATCGAGCATCATCATGTGTCCATGTTGACCTTCTAAGATAGTCCTCATCACTTATTTGTCTGCCAGGTGCTGCAGCCAGTCTGCCACACTCGAGCGTTACAGCTGTGGACAGCTGTTTACCTGCCCACCTCCTCCCCTTGCACAGCTGTGGATGATTCAATGGAGCTCTACCTCCCCCCAAATGTCACCGGAGACGATCTCACCTCCCGTTCCCTGGACAGGTATGTTGTCATTTCTGTTCTTGTTACTGTTTGTGCAGATATTAAAAGTGATTGTTTGGACTGCTGTCAGTCCCAAACACACAATTGTATAATTTTCACAAATAAATCCCCATAAATGTCTAATTTCCAGACTTCCTAAGACCCGCTCCATGGACAACCTGCTAACAGCTTTTGAAAATGGGGTTCCTCTGACACGCACATCCAGTGACCCCAATCTCAACAAGCACTGCCAGGAGGGTCGCTCTTCCCTGGAGCCTTCGCCTGCTATGGATAAAACCTCTGCAGACTCTGAAGAGGTTATACCTGACACTGGACCGGACATTGCTGAGGGGAAACCGCTACAACAAAGTCCTACCAAGACCCCGGAGGATGTTCTAGGTGCAGAGAGCTGTGAGGAGGAGACTACGGAGGTGCCCTGTCTGACCACACAGCCTCTGCCCTCTCTGCCCCTCCCCCCTGTCCCTCTCAGGAAGCAGGTCACACTCGCTCACACTCCTCTACCCACACCTGTCCTCCAGCAGGCTTTGACTCAGATCACAAACCCTCCAGTACCACCACCTCCGCCAGAAGCTGAGAGCCCCCATAGGACTGCTGAGAGCACCACTTCACCCACTCACAAATCAGAGCCGTGCTTACCTCTTCCCTGCAACGGCACTCAACCTGAATTCTCAACACCCACCTTGCTGCTTAACGGCCACATTGACAGTCAGGCAAATGGCCTCCCAGACTCTGAAGGCCTGTTTGCTCTGAAACCGCTAACACCACTCCTTCCCATGGAGGACTCCACCGAAACCATCACAGATGAGGGAGAGCTTCCCCCCACCCCACCCCCCACAATGAGCCACGATCTCATTGAGAATTTTAACATTGAGGAGCAGCCTGAGTCGTGGCCCCAGGTTCAACCCAAGAAGGAGGAGGAGGACACGAGGACAGATGTAGTGAAAGGACGAGAGCGTGTGCTAACAGTTGCAGCAGCTCCTGTGGATTGCACTCAGGTAGCAGCACGCCATCTGATCTCCCAGAGCCAGCTGTCAGACTTGTCACTGCTCGGCTCTCACTGGGAAAGTGTTCGAGGTCTAGTCCAGTCTGCCTGCAGCAGTGCCAGTCAATCTGGTGTCAGCCGGGCCTTGCAACCCAACTCTTACCAGAGCCGCCGCCTTGCCAGCAAGCTGCTCCGCTCCCAGGGCTTTGCTATTGGTAACGGGTCCCAGTGCTGCCGCAGGGAGGCTTCTGGTTGTCCCAGCAGCAACACGCAGCCTGGATGGCTATCTGCAGCCAGGACTGCAGGCTACATCGGCCTGTATGGGCCTGCTGCCGCCGCTGCTGCCCTCAACGGCTACGCCCTAGCAGGCCATCAGCTCCTACCGGTGTCCAACACCTCAACCCCCGCTTCCAGCTCCCCTCCGCCACCTCAGGCCCCAGCTTACCTCGATGATGATGGGCTGCCGGTGCCCATGGACGCCGTCCAGCAGAGGCTGCGGCAAATCGAGGCAGGTTACAAGCAGGAGGTGGAGGTGCTGCGGCAGCAGGTGCGACAGCTGCAGATGAGGCTGGAGAGTAAACAGTACGGCACCCCTCCCTCAGAGCCAGACATCGACTACGAGGATGACATTGTGAGTAGTTTGTTCAGTGATGACAATTTGTCTGACAGCCTATACGTTTTTATTTTGTCTTTCATATTCATAAATATTTACTTTAGATTATATCCAGAAGTATCAACTCTTCTATTAATTCCATCCGTCTTCTGATCTCTCCCTGGTCTCTCTGTTTCAGACGTGTCTTCGGGAATCGGACAACAGCAACGAGGAGGATTCTTTGTCCACCCACAGTGAGGATCGTCTGTCTGAGGGCAGCTGGGATCGAGTGGAGCCCAGGGACACTGAGGTCAGAGGCCTTTCGAGGCTCAATGTCTCTCTAATATAGACTCTACTCCCTGGTCTTCTTTCCTCCTCCTCACCTGTATGGCTTTGAGCACCCCGTATTGCCACACACTATTCTCAAAAAAAATTGTGTGTCTGTGTGTGTAGGTCACGAGGTGGGTGCCTGACCACATGGCCTCCCATTGTTTCAACTGTGACTCTGAGTTCTGGATTGCCAAGAGACGTCACCACTGCAGGTGGGGCTTCACTGTGGTTTTCTTACATGAATAAATACATCACACTCTGAATGTAAAACATTATAAATGTATTTTAGTTATTTATTTATTTTCAAATTAAACTCTAAATGGGGTCATTTACACCCTGTTTTTAGTCTAAATGTTCTCTGATATCCTGCTCTGGAGCCGCGTTCGTGCCTGGATCTCAGCGGACAATGTTGAAATAATATTACAACATTGAAATAGCTATTAGCTGTTTACCAATAAATACCACGTATAATGGTCAAATGTCGTCAAAATCGATTTCTTTGAAAATATGAGAGAATCAAGAAACATCAAATCCCGTCGATCGTCAAATTTATCAGGGAAAAAAATTCTGTCAGATGACTAATATCCTCTAATCAATTATGGAGTAGTTTCATATTTTCTATTTTTGATGAATTCTTGTTGCAGCACAGTTTTACCAAAATGTTGGCCTGAGTTCAACACTTTGCTTTGTATTTTTAAAGGGAAGCTTTTATTTCAGCATCAAAGCTCCTCTGTTAGTCAGATAATTATTTATATGCTCTGCTGAGAAAATGAGACAGTAAGAGGTGTAAGGTCTCATTTTGATTTGAATCAGTTTTTAAAATGAGCAGTTTGTATCAGACTTAAGACTCTCAGACTTTGCTGATAATAAACAGAGGTAGTTTATTGATGCATTTGTGTAATCTTTAAGTCGTCCCATCTGTTTATCAAATGATCTAAACTTTCTGTGTCCTCTGTTCTACAGGAACTGTGGCAATGTGTTCTGTAAAGACTGTTGTCATCTGAAGCTGCCCATCCCAGACCAGCAGTTGTACGACCCAGTGCTGGTCTGCAACACCTGCCACGACCTGCTCCTGGAGGCTCGCACCCGCGAGATCCGCAGCCAGCAGCTCAAGAAGGCCATCGCCACAGCCTCCAGCTGAGAGACTTATCGTGTAGCGTGGCCTGCCTCGGCTCTGTCCTGCTCGCTTTGCACGGATGAGCTGAGAGCCCCGTTGTAAACCTGCCGTGGGTTTGGGGTTGAAATATGAGGAGGAATTGTTACTGTTTGTGACGCTCAGTTTGCACTGTGAGACTGTCTGAGCGTCGGTGATGAGGAACTTGAAGGTCTTAGATTGAGTCGTGAGAGCAGGAGGAGGGTTTCCCTCCAGAACAACCCCTTTCTGTTCAAAAACATTTCCAGCCTGGAGCGCTGCAGCGTCCTGCTGTCCGAGGCAGAGCCCACCCACCTTTAGTACCAAACACCTGCACCCTCCTGACAGACACCGTCTCTCGCTTCAGAGGACAATCGCTCCCCCTTCCACGTGACAGGGACTCCAAAGCCTTCACCAGTACTATTATCGGAGGCTAAATTCAAAAAGAAAAGAATTGCTGCTACAGTGTTTAAAAGTCTAATTTTGTATTCTTATTTTGTGCACTACTAGCTGTCATGTATTTGAGGGAATTTGAGACCAAACTTGAGCAAAAGGGAGAAATCTGCTGTTTACTTTGCCATCGCATCTTTTTTGTTGTTTTCTTAGAGCCTGAATGTAATATGTAATGGATAACTGGATCGACTTTATGTTCTTGTGTATTTGGTGGGTTGTATATGTGTTCATTGCTGCAATGTGTTCTCAAAATGATGTATATGCACAGTCAATGTGGTTCTGTCTTTTATCGACGCTTATCTCCAGTATAGCCATTTTGCAACATTCGAAGCTCTGGGGTTCGTGGGGGGGGTTATTGTATGTATGGACGGATTGATGCAATGCTGCGTGTTGTTTGTTTTGTGGGACGTGTGCTTGATATGTGGAAAGGAGGAGAATATAACACTGCTGGAAGACTGCAGATGTCTCATGTCTCCTGATGTGAGAAGTGAAGTGAAGTGAAAGTAGCGCTGGTTTTCTTTGACGTGACAGAGGTAATATTTTCTGCTGAGGTGCTTGAGAACGACTGGTTCAACATCCGTATAAAGCTTGATGTCCATCTGACTGACGACTCCTCCGACTGCTCGCTAGCTGACAGTAAGGACTGCTCTGGGAAAAGACTGAACAAAGTGCTTGGAGTTCTCTTTCTGTTTAGGGGAGTTTGGCCACGGTCCCCTTTAAAAAAAAAGTGTTTGTCTACTGGTTGTTCCTTAAGACAATGGTGCCATATTTTGTTTTGTCTATTTTCAAGGCCTTTTTCTTTCTTCTGGATGGCAGCAGGTTTCTAATTGGCCACCTCTGTATGTTTTAACGGTACAGAGTCATCTGTTAAATAACACTGAGGCAACTAAACTTTAACAACTGTTTCAATCTGATACTGATACTATTCAAATGGATGATTGGATGTGAGTGAATTAGTTAAGCTCATGTGGTTAACCATCAACTGATCACTGGGATTTTATCACAAGGTGTTAATGAAGTCAGAATCTTTCAGAGGAGTTCAGAAATGTAACATACATAGTTATCTGATCTGTAGTGGTGGCTAAACCCTGTCACTTAATGAATATATTGTTGTAAAGAAATGCACTGTAAAAGTTAAATCCCATGGGTTAAAATAAAAGATTATATCATATCATCTGTTTCTCCGCCTCATCATTTACCTTTGAGTTACAGTATTTAAAGGTTCTAAACATGTGGATTATTTGATGTCTTTACAATGATGGTGTGCAGTGTAAAAGATAAGAGGAAATAAAAACCTTTACAAGAGTACGGCCCAAAAGTCCCCTTATGAAACCTCGTTTGAATTCACTAGATCCATCCCCTCAACACGTCTTATGTTATTTCATCAGGATCCATGAATCATTCTCTGAGAAATCAATGAAAATATTGAAAATGACTTACCTCACAATGTTAATGAAAGTGAAAAGAAATCCTGAATCTGATCCCAATCTGCACCACAATTTGTATGCATTCTTCACTGGGTCATGTCCCACCACTCCACAACATTTTATTGATATCAGAGCTGTAGTTTTTGCATCATCCTACTAACAAACAAACAAATTTGTACAAATTTAAAACTGCTTGGCACAGGTTCAAAATATGTATGTCATCACAGAACAACACAAGATGGACCCGAAGTGAGACAGACAGGATTATAAACCACAGCTTTTTTCATTATTCAAACTCTTAATAGTGACAGATATCCTGATGGTGATCGTGCTCATATTCATTTATTTATTCGTTCTGAAACTAGAGGAAAATATTGTGTATATTCACTGAAGTATTTAAAGGGTTTTTTCTACTTTAGCACATTAAAGTAACCCTGAATGTGTATCTGATCCTGCTATAATCTAAAGTAAGGTTTTAAAATGTATAATGAGAAGCTTTTGAGTATTTTAACACTTCGTCCAGTCCTGCGACACAGATGAAATTATTCCATCCGTCCACTAGACGGAGCTGTTCCATCAAAAGAAACACCAGCCATCACTCCTACAACCAGGCGTAGGCACTTTGAGCCGATCATATCAACGGATTGTTGCATAATTCCCTGTGGAATATTTCAAGTACAGTATCCTTGCTCTCTGATTAGGTTCCTAAAGTCATTTCCTCTCTGTAAACAGTGATGGAGGAGACATTGAGTCGGGAACATACACGGGGTGGAAGTAAAACCCACAGTTATGCTATATATAACGTATATCGTTTTCACTTATATACCCCCCCCCCCCCCCCACACACACACACACACACACACACACACACTCACACACACACAAGGTCTGTATGGAGACGAGAACTTTAACCCCTCATCATGCTCAGCTGCAGTTTCTCAGACTCGCTGATTGTGTGATCCGAGTGTTCAAGAAGAGCAACACAAGCTGATTCACAGTTTTTTGGGGGAAAGACACCGATGTCCCTCACTCAGCAGGATCAATAATTCACACTGCGCGTTTCCACTCACTGAATGAAAATTAAGATGACAGCTCCAACTTCTCCAAAAAGTTGAAGAGAGATGTCCAGATTTATTTATTTATTTTTGGAACTGGATAGGTTTTCCTGGACAAGGTGAACTGAGCTGGAAAAAAAAAAAGCTTTTAAAGATGTCACCTGATATCTTATTTTAGATATGAGGTTGTCTGTGTGTATGTGTGTGTGTGTGGGGGGGGGGGGGGTGTCTGCGCGTGTGTGTGTGTGTGTGTGTGTGTGTATGTGTGTGTGTCATGCTGTCCCTATAAGATACTCCTTGACAAATTGTCTTTTGGGCAGAAAATGTGCAGGTGAAAAGTAAATCTCCTCTTTTAGAACGAAGTGCTATTTTGAGGTACACTGTAGTAGCTCTACTTAATGCAACATAATACTTCTCCTCCACTGTTTGTTTCTTTATTCGATTCATAAATTCAACAGCATGTTGATATTTTTCTCAATGAAACCTTGATCATTTTACATAATATGATGCATTATTCAATCAATCAATTAAACCTTTTTTTATATACAGACAACGTTCACAAACCACAATCTGCCTCATAGGGTTCAACAATCTGTTATCATAGATCACCCTATTGCCTTATTCTATCATTCTATTATGGACTATACCCAACTGTTAACATGAGTTAATTCCACTTACCCCAAATAAAACCCTCTTGCTTATTAACCAATCCAAAAAGTTCAATATAGTAATAATATAAGACTTTACAGGGGTTGTTATTTTCTCTTAATTTTGATATTTTGTGCACATTGTGTTGTTTCATCAATGAAACTCTGTTTATATTGAGCCTTTAGTGCAGATGAGTGCAGCTCAAAGTGTTGAACACGTGACTGACAAGCCACTTCAGTATGTACAATTTGAATACAGGACTTTGTATTGTATTGTTTTCAATATTGTGCTACTTTTACTTTCATTTTAAACATTGAGAATAGTTCCATAGGACAAAATGATGCAGCCATACTAATAATAGTCACCATCATCACCATCATAATGACAGTGATTATAAACGTGGGAGATGTGAATATAAAAAATCCCTTAACTTCAATGAGCAGCTGGAGCCGGCTGAAATGCCTCTGTGATGTGTTACCTTAACTGTAAAGGAGTAAGGTTGAATACGAGTGACAGGTGTGAAGCTGATGTTCAGTCCACTAATGGTGTTAATATCACTTTTATAATCATTATTGTACTGTGACTCCTCACATCATCAGTAAGTGTTTTCCTCACTATAGGCTCCTGCCCACCAGGAGCCTATTGATAGCCCCCCCCCCCCCCCCCCTTCATGGTTGTATCTTCATTGGTGGCGATGCCTGGAGGGGGAGGGACCACCACTCTGACTTTCCTGTGGGGATATGCTGATGGATAGGTATAAGACCCCCCCACCCTGCAGGAAAGCGACCACATAGTGAAAAAACAAGTCGTTGTGTCGCCTCCAGTCGGTCGAGCCAGAGAAGCGCCAGCATGCAGTCGCTCATCGTGCCCGCTCTGCTGGCATCCTGCCTGTGGACCCTGTGCACAGGAGCCGGAGGTGAGTCTCTTCTCATTCATCCATTGAAAAATATATATGGACCAACACAAAAGATGGTATCTCTATTTGAATCCCCCTTGCCTCTGTGCATACAGTGACAAATGGGTTAACCTGCTTATTGATATCAAAATGTCTAATACTAATAAATATCTGTCCATGAGTGATTCTTACACAGGCTTTATCATGTTCCTGATCAAAATCTGTGAGCTTCTCCTACATGGTGTAATTGATCGATTACTGATGCATCAACATGACTAGATTTACCTCCTTCAAAACTGTACCTGGAATCAATCGATCTCCTCAGTGGGACCAGCAGGATGAAGTTGTTCACAGTCGCTTCATGCGACCAATCAGAAAGTTGAGATTGAAATGTGTATTGACAAATCGCGCAAATCCGAAAATCGAATAGGAGAGAGAGAGAGAGAGAGAGAGAGAGAGAGAGAGAGACTATTGTGCAATAGGCTCCCCAAATTGAAGCCCCACAACCCATGCGCCAAAACAGCACCAAACCCGCGCGTGTGCGTGACGCTGTCCTCCACTTGCCGTGTCCGTCACGATGTGGCACCGGGCTGCTCCTCCGTACCTGCCCTCACACCTCTGAGCTCAGAGAGAGAGAACGACAGGACGCCAGGTCTCTCTCTCTCTCTCTCTCTCTCTCTCTCTCTCTCTCTCTCTCTCTCTCTCTCTCTCTCTCTCTCTCTCTCTCTCTCTCTCTCTCTCTCTCTCTCTCGTGCACCTGCTCGGACGCAAACTTAGCCTGTGTGTGTGTGTCTCTCTCTGTGTGTGCGTGTGTGTGTGTGTGACTTGAGCGTCCTTGTAGTTGTTGCTGCCGCAGAGGCGCGCGTATAAAGCTGCGTTGCGTCTCCACATTCACAGGGGGGGGCGGGGGGGGGGGGGGGGGGGATTCTGAGGCGTGAAATCCACTGAGAGATGTAAAAAAACTCTCGGTTTGCCACCAGCTTTATGATGAAGTAAATTAGCAGCCGTCGGGATCGCAGATTATATCATCAGGCTAATTTGGTCAGTGGTTCGTCATTAAGGTTTCCAGAGGACGTTTTACCGCTGCTCCACTGTTGGTTTTTGCTGTAAATTCCAAATGCATCTTTTTAACCATTTAGCATCATACTCATTTTAAGCAGTTGAGTCCAATTAAACCCTTAAATCCAATAATATAGAGACACAACAGAACAACCAAACTCAGTGTGAGCCATCCATATAATAGCGATGATAATTTAGTCTATTATAATAAGAGTTTGCAAAGAAGCACCTCGGACACTATATGGAACTCTCAGGTACCTAGACTCAGTGTAGTGGATGTTCTGCTCTCTCATCCAATTACGCACCGTGCGCCTGCGCGGCCAAGTGCAGCCTGTGGGGGGCAACTGCAGGTGAAGTGTGCGAGTGAGAAATCAGTGTGTTTGCAGCGAGGGAGAGAGAAGCCGATCACATTAAGTGAACCCGTCCTCTGGGAGTGAGGACGCACTGGCTCTTAAATGGATGAAACCGATCCTGATTTTGTGGGAGACCGCTCCGTGTTTCGTGTGTGTGAAAGAATGTCTGGCTCCACACAATGTGTATTCACGTGAACGTCAGTGCTCAGCTCTCGTGCAAGCGGGCGTGGCTCATTAGTTTCCTCTTCTGTGTCTTGATCATCTCATTCATACCGTTCAGCTGCTCTGCGCCACGATGGATCAAAGCCCAGCGTCGATTGGGCAGAAATAGTGCGGACAGGAATCTGATTGGCTGGGATGAGAAGACTACAAGTGACTTACTGAATACATATTTAGATGTGTATATATATATATATGAATGTATATAAATGTATAGTTCACATTACCATATATTTAAGGGATTTAGTATTTCGTAATTTAGTTAAGTTTCAATCTTGTATTTATCTATAAAAGTGTTATTTGAATAAATTAAATAGTTATAGTATAAATGTTGGTATCTTGGTTAAGTAACAAATTTAAACAGTAGTGCAGTGAAAAGTGTGATGTTGTTTTCCCTCTGGTCAACTGCAGATAAAGTATGAAGTGGTATGAAATGGAAACACTCCAGTAAAGTAAAATTGTGGCCTCAAGACAAAGTCACCATCTTTGCCTTGAGACTTTTCAAGTAAAAGTGAGTGGAGGTTGGAAATGAATCCTGATTCTGCACAGAGGAGATTAGTGAGATTGGGTTTTCGTCTTCCTCTTCACGCTCCTCTTACACACACCACAACAAAGGCTTCATTAAGAAATAAATACAAACCTTTAAATTAGAGGAACCAGTGTGTTGGTATCAGTGAACACAATCTGCCCCCATGCCCCCAAAAGGTTTGCTTGGGGGGCAAGCTTAGTTTATTTACAGTTCCCATTATCATGGCAGGGCAGGAGGAAAAGGCTCACCAACGTGTCAAAGAATAAAGCACTGACTTCCTTCACGTCCTCATACAATTGTAATAACAGAGTGGGAAACCCTCCCCATATTTTTCCAATGGTATGTGTGTTTTTGTAAATATTTGATTTGAGTGATAGCTGCAGATATTTGTCTCTGAGAACAGGGTGGTGACATGCAAACCAATTGTGAAATATTAATAACCACCACAGACAAACACGTGAGAATGGGACCTTGCTGATACAAAAGATTGGCTCGCTATTTATTATGATTGCACGGAAAGATAAAGTGCAAACGCCAAGGTTCGAGTGAATAGGAAGACAGTTCCTGTGTTTTGAGGGGTTGGGGTCAGAAATAACAGTCGAAAACCATTGGGAAAACAATTCAATTCAGTTTGCGGTAATGGAAGAAAAATAAACTATTAATCAAATGTAAATACACATTAAATCTGTATAGATAACTGCCAGCCACACAATCATTTGTATTACAGTCCTGCTGTTTATTAGCTGGTGACGTCATAACGCACGATAGAGGCGTAACATGAAATCCTTGTCTCGACTAAATGTATTTCATTTTCTGTTTTCCAGATTGGTGCTATCAGTCCCAGTTTACCTGTGATCATCAGTGCAATGGTAAGCTTATTTTAATAAAAAAAAAAGAAAAATAATAATTCTGTAATTCTCAAAACAACGCGTTTAAGGAGACAGTTAGAAATAAAAAAGAAAAAGATGTCTCTCCTCAGACAAGTCCAGTCTATTCTGGTGTTTGGCCTTGTTTACACAGTATACACGTTTTTTACAGGATCTTGTAGTTTTTTTTGAAGCAATGATTGAATATAAAGACTAAATTAATATAATCAGGATTTAATAAAAAAAAAAATAAAATTATTCTGAGAATAATCAATCAAAATGAAACCCGATATGACGTTTTTGAAATCCTTGTCCAAATTGTCACATGAAACAAAGAATTGTAGTGGACTCAGGACTGGTCCCTGAGGAACTCCTAAAGGAATCAAAAGCTCCAGGAAGATTAAACAAAAATGGTGTTTTCTTCCTCTAGCACCTGAAAAGTGGAACCACGCCAACAGCAACTGTGCGGGAAAATTCCAGTCGCCCATCAACGTCGTCACCAGAAAGACTCTGAAAGACGATCGTCTGACTCCGTTTCAGTTCAACAACTACCAGCAGATCTTCAGAGGCACAATCAAGAACAACGGCCACTCAGGTGAGTTTATCTTCCAATGAACCTATATTATGAGTTTATATAATATATATCGTAATAGCCATAGAGCCAATCATGCTTTGATTCGTTGCTTGATATCTTAATGTCTGATGTGTATGCGTCCATCAGTTCAGGTTGGAGTTCCCCACATCAGCACCATCTCAGGTGGAGACCTGCCCACCATCTACAAAGCCGTACAGTTCCACCTCCACTGGGGCCACAATGGAGGGCCTGGCTCCGAACATACCATCGATGGAGAGCAGTATCCCATGGAGGTATCTTCAGCTTCATGTACACTACACAGAAAGTCTGTCAGTGTTTCTGAGAAAAGCTACTGGTTTGTTGATCTGATCACATGAAGGCAGCTCTATTATCTTAAAGACATCAAATAGGTTCATATGAGGCAGAAGATTTATATCAAAAACCATGATGCACAAAACATCATATTTTTTATTTTCTACAGGAAAAAGTGGGTCATCTAAAAACTTGTTTGTCTTTCACATAACAATCTCCTTCAATTCACTTAAACAGTAATGAGTTGTTAAATCATAAAGCTGCTGTTTTCCATAATTTTTCAAATATATTATATAGGAATATATGAAATATATAAACATTTGAATACACTAACTTATATTTGAATGATAAGGATGTCAAGAAAAAAAACTAAACCAACGTGTTGATTTCATCCGTCAAAACTGACTGAGAAAGAGTTGACTCAAAAAAGACAGAGCCCATGTTCATTATAATGAATAAATATGTCATCAGAAGTGTTTCAAGGGACTTTAGGGATCTCAAGCAAAAGTAACAAGGGGACCCTTAATATATTTTGTTAAAATAAGATCTAAAAGTTTTTGTGAACAATGTGTAACTCTGTTGATCTTTTACTTACAGCTGCACATTGTTCACATGAAGCACCAATACACTGACCTGACAACAGCCCTGTCAGACCCAGAAGGAGTTGCTGTCCTTGGGTTTTTCTATGAGGTAACCATTTCTAATTCTGTATCGCTGAAATCAAACTCACAGTATGTTACACGTCAGACCTCCAAATGAAATGTTTTTCCTTCCACATTCAGAGGTCCAACAGTGGAAACCGAAAATACGACCCAGTCATCAACGCCCTGCGAAGCATAACAACTACAAGTAGGTATTTTCAGGTCAATATGATCAGCTTAAAAACATGGCAGCATATTATTGTACTGAAGTTTCATCTGTGGCTTCTCTGTTTTCAGATGGCAACACATCTCTGTCTAGCATTTCCCTGACACAGCTGATCCCGTCTGAGCAGAATCTGACCAGCTACTACCGCTACAAGGGCTCTCTGACCACCCCGGGGTGCACCGAGGCTGTGATCTGGACTTTGTTTGAGACCCCCATCCCTCTGAGCATGGACCAGGTCAGGAAAAAAGATAATAATTTTTATAACCCCCATTTTTGTTGCAATGGTACAGTGTTTGATTGAAAATTAAAAGCACAGACATCACATAGGGTAAAATTACCATTACAACAATATAAAAGTCCTGCATTAAAACTTTTACATTAAATTATCTGCAAAATGTCAAATGTCCCCGGTGACCGATATAATTCTGTACATAATCATATATTTACTGTTGTAAAGATGCATGAGTAGCATTTTAAAGTTGTTTGTTTTTAAGGTGGAGCTAGTGGCAACTACCTTTTACACTGTTAGTAAGTTTAGAGTTTGTAGAGGGGTTGTTTTTGATCGACAATCTTATGTGAAATATTGGGATAATTTTAACCATTTGGGCATCAAACTGCGATTTAAATTTTCATTGAATTGCTGACAACTTTTTAGCTTTCTAAATGTGACTCAGGCAGGTGGCATAGGTTGACTGAGATCAATCCTCCAACCTTCTGATTAGCGGACCACACGCTTTATCTCCTGACCCACAGACTCCCATGTACAGTTCATAAACAAATTGACAAATTCCCACAAAAAAGACTGGGACCAAACATTCATCTTTATTTTCTGTTCCTCCAGCTGCGGGTCTTCTCCGAGCTCAAGTTCCACGACGGAAAGCCAATGGTTGGGACTTTCAGGCCGGTCCAGCCCTTGAATGGCCGGCAGGTGTTCCGGTCGGGAAGTGCGGTGATCCTGGCCAGCTCCGCCCTCCTCGTCACCGCCATGGCCACGGCCCTGGGACTGTCCCGTCCCAACTAGAGCTGCTCTGCAACACCCATGAACACAATATGTTCTGTATCACTTTTCAGCTGAACCCCCAGTTTGTAACTCCATCATTGCATGGTTGCTAAGATGATCAACCACATTGTAGTCCAGACATAACTCACCTGGTGGTCTTCCCTTATGACACAAATGACAAAGGTGTTGGAGAAATGCCTTATGAAAGGTGCCGTAAGGGTTTGATCAGCATTCATGCATGCGTAGTGAAGAAGTAGGTCTTATTTGAACATTATGAATGTGCCATAAAGCAGCAGGTTACCAAGCACTCAAAGTGAATTCACCACCACAGACCCTCAATCATGCCCTTAATTTTTCACAGTCTGCTCCTTTAAATACCAGCACATAAACACATCCTCGGACACTTTAAACCCCATCCACCTTGTCCAATGTCAGGTTAATTTAGTTTCCGCTAACGTCAGTGTGAGTAGCCGATGGTTTGTGCCCTGAGCACAACAGCCAGCCCCATGACACCGCACGTGACGTGTCGTTCTCAATGGGGCATGGGAAAGGCACAGAGCTATTAATAGCAGAACTGAGTCAAGCTCCATTTCAAAGCCAGCGGTCAAAGGAGTCAGCACTTTTTAATTTTTTTTTCAAAGTCCAGGAGCTCACAGCACAGCCCTCAGGTGAACTCCTCACAGTCACTCAGTCAGCAGTAGGTTTTGGCAATTCTCTACAGGAATCAGAAAAAGAAAATCCATGAAGAACAGGCACGCTGTTCTGAGAGCAGAGCTACAGGCGGCCTCCTCCTACAGCCAGAGGCTACCCGAGACAAACATTATGCTACAGAGATGCTTATGCTAACAAGAGGTCCACAGAGTGATGGCTGAGGGAAGAGGACACAGCAACACTTATGAAAAATCCAGCGAAGTGTGTCACTTCTCTTTTCCAAACCAGCGACATTATCCTCATGCACATCAGCACTCTCATAAACCCGCATGTCTCGATGTTCTAGATGTTCATTATTGACTACATGCACATGGCTGCTGGAGTGACGCTGCATACACAAAACCATGCTCGCCAAATTCATAACTCACACTCCTCTGTCACTCTCATTTCCCATTGTTGACCTGCAAAGTTCAGTGAGCTTATCTGGAGAGCATGTGACTGTGTTCATGGCTTGTATTACAGGGTCTTGGATGCACTGAATGTTATCGACTGTGAATTACACAACACTGAGTTCTCGCTCATTTATTCAGGGGACTCGTCATGTATTCTAGTGAGAGATCTGGGCAACTCGACAGCAGGATTTATTGTGATGATCGAGCAAGGAATCTGTATATTTTCCATTGTTTCATAAGGCATCAACTTATATTTTTATGCTGTGTCATTGTACACATTGTATTTATGTATTGAATGTGTATATTAATATGAGACGCACGGTTATTGTTATTTATGTATTACAAAGTTTATATAGCATTGAATGCATATATGAAGTATCAAATTGTTCATGACCAATCGAGTTTACTTATGATGTGGATGAGATTGTCCGGTTGTAATGCTTGAAAATGTCATTAATAATATGGAGAATGTGTTCCAACTGAACAATAAACTACCTACATGCCTTTTTAAACACAGTCTCCTCTGCATTATTCAAGCCGTCTGAACCACTGATCAAAGCCGGGTTCAGCCCCGGTGCCGGTCCTGCCTCTTCGTCTCTGCACTGTGAAAACTGATATTAGAAAATACACCGTCTTGGCTCCGTCGTTTGTCTGCTGGATCAGACACACAGACCAGCTTCTCACTTTCCTGTCCGATTCCCCCATCAGTCTGTCGGAAGAGAACACTGATGCATCTCAGGCCTTTAATCCTTTTCTAATTGACTTGTTCTTGTTGTTATGGAGGCCATGATTGGCCAGAGATCACACAAACAGCACACACAAACCTTAACCTCCTTTACCACAGCCAATTCATGCCTACCCTAACTTTGAGCCAACCACAATACAAACCTTACTAATAACGTTAACCAGGACCTCAGGGTAGCATATTTGCTACCCCCCTTAGCTCTACTGGTCCTAACAAGATCAGAGGTTATGTTGCAAAAGGTCCTAAAGAGGTTACACAAATTAATACACATAAACATACAATCAGTTATGTGTCGATGACTTCAGTGGACATTATATTGACTAACATTAATTTCCTGTAGACATATTCTAGCATTAACCTTAGCTACAACTTAAATCTAACCTAAACCTATTTTCAGTTACATCCCCAGAGCATAAGTAATACCTTGACCACACACAAACACACACACACACACACACACACACACACACACACACACACACACACACACATGCAACCTAAACTTAACTCTAAAAGCAAGTCTTGACCCTCAAACAGCCCTTTGAAAGAAATCAGAAGTAAGGGCCGGCCAAAATGTCCTCACTCCATACGGCCTATGCACACACACACGCACGCACACACACACACACACACACACACACACACACACACACACACACACACACACACACACACACACACACACACACACACACACACACACACACACACACACACACACACACACACACACACACACACACACACACACACACACTGAACAATGTTGTATCATACACAGCTCACTATCAAAGCTGCTGGAGTAACACAAACACACTACAGGTAGTAGGCAACTGGCCTCTGAGGCAGCATGTCCTTTTTCCAACTTCTCCCCCTCCTCGTCATTAAGAAATCAAAAGGCATCCTGTGATGGACAGGCTTGAGAAGAAGACAGTAGCCCCTCACAGAGACATGCACGGAGACGGACAGAGAATGTACACAAAAGTTTGAATGAAAGCCTCCCCTTCATTCCCCTGGCTTCTTTTGCTTCTTCAGGACAGACTGGGGGATCAAAGGGTGGATGCTTAATATCTCGCAGAGGTACCTCAGACCTCTAGTCAACAGACAGCAGCGCCCATACAACCCCACTAACTCCTCAATCTCCCCTCGAATGCCTCCTGTCCCAGGGGTCTGCAGGACAAAGGGCACCATTCTCCCTGTGAGAAACCAGAGGCATCCTCATATTGAATGTGACCCTCCCTGGAACACACACAGCAGCCCATCAGATATCCAGCTGCAGTGAAAGGTCACTGGGCCGCTCTTTGTCCATGAAAAACAAACACTGTCACCTTAACTGGCTGTCTATGTGATGCCCCTACTTCCTGCATCCACGTTTTGAAATTAATCTAACGCAGCACGTTGATCGATGCTGCCATAAGAGCGTCTATACGCACTAAAGCTGTCAACAAGAGATATTTCAGCTGACTTCAAATCAAATTCACACACCTGCTAACATCTGTAACCCACGGAGGTGTGTGTCTGCGACCGTGGTCATGATGCAACGTTAACCAGCAGTGCACAATAACCCATCATTTCTTGGATTATGCTCCTTAGGTCACAATCAAAAAGCGTAATTTCCTCAGAAGAGATAGGATATGAGCAGAACTTTCATGTTACTTCAAAGTACAGCACACAATGGTATTTAGTCAAGTCGTATAAATACAGCAAAGGGACCATATATATGCATATATATAGCATATATATGTTTATGTTATATATGTTTCAGTGGTTAGCGCAGATCAGAGGGGAATATCCTTTCATTTATACACAGCAGCCGACATCCGTTTACATCAAGCTCTGTGATGAATGTAAACGGATGAAAGAATGCAAAGTGACCAAAAGCCTTTTGATCTGACAAAGTATATCATTAGAAAGCCAGTTCAAAAACCCTATTCTCCCATTCAACGACACTTGAGCTCCAGTCGCATGGAAGGTCAAAGGTCGTCTGGTTCATAGTAACAGAAGGGTCAGAGAACGAAGGTGGGACGTTGTGGTTGAAACATCATCATCACACCCACTTACTCACAATAAATCCTGTGGAGGATCTCCTGCTGTGTTCTCACATTGGCTCATTCAGACATTATCTAAAATTTACTATGGGGGCTGACAGGAAAAACACAGGAGAAAGTCCAGGCACTCTCACGCAGACATTTGTGTTCTCACATACAACCTCTCCGGAGAATGTCAAGAGATTATCCAGAGTTCAGTACATGTCTGATAGCGTCTTGAAGACAAGGTCGTCTAAGGCGTTTAAGGAGCACCACGGTGTCTGGTAAAGGAGGCGGTGAGATGAAAAGGCGGCTCGCTGCTCCCGGTGTCTGACCGATGAAAGATGATTCAGTAAAGCAGATCTGAGCCTGCTTGGACAGATTCAGCTGAAGTGATAGGTTAACCACTGTAATCCCTCCAGGAGCAGCAGCTTTTAGGAAAGTGATCTGGATTAGTCTGTCCCACTGTGGTCATTCCTGGAGAGATACAGCGAAAGAGGAGCATGCACAAAACTCTGCCAAAGTGAAAGGAGAAAATCTCACAAATAAAATAAATCACCTCTACAATCAGAGGGACTTTAGTCTGTAAAGGTAAACACAAGCAGCTCACCTCTCTTTAAAGAGTCAGGGATTGAGGGATGGCTTCACATTTTTCAAGTCTAAACTACTTTGAAGCAATACTCACACACTCATATGTGGCTTGAAAGAATTATGGGTCACTGTAATAATTCCACCCCAGAAGAGATGCCTTCCCATCAGGAATCCAGTGTCCGTGATAACATCTAAATTAGCAAGAAGGTTCCTGGTTCGCTCTTTGGCTGCGGGTCTTTCTGCGTGGAGTTTGCATGTTTTCTTTTGTCTACGTGAGTTTTCTCCGGGTTCTCCGGCTACCTCCCACAGTCCAAGGAGAAGTTTGGGGTTAGGTTAGACACTGTCTTTCTGAGTCTGTTTTCCACTCAGCTTTTAGATTCATTAATAGTGATAACTACTAATACTCATCATTGTGACTTTACATTCCAAGGTTGAAGGTCTCTCTCTCTCTCTCTGTGAGGTGAGAAACACACTGGGTTTTATTTCTTTATAAATCAGACCCACTCAAATAGCTGGATTGCAGTGCAGGAGTCCACTGTTTTTACTGAGCTCAGTAAATCCAGTTTTGCTCATCATGCACCTGCAACATGGAATAACATACAAAATAATGTAAAGCTCAACTCATTTTTATCCTGAGGGCAATCCAAGTTTTCTCATCTCATCTTATTTTACCTCCAGCTGTTCTGTTCTGCTTTGGTTAAATCCTTTGATTTAATTGACTAATTTACTTCAAATGACATGTAAATATTGTTTTTATACCTGAGGGATTTAGTTTTGCTATTTGGCAAATGCTAAAGTTTCTTATTTGTGTTTTCTTGGTGTGTTGGAATGTTTTGTTTATGCTCTGCACTCAGCTATTCTTAAATTAGTTCCATTAATTTAGTTATTAGATTTAGTTATTCCCAAGTTAGAATACAAGTTGAATGAATGAATGAATAACTGGAGACTCCGAATTGATCATATGTATAAATGTGAGTGTGAATGGTTGTGTCTCTCTCTATATAGGCCCTGCAATACCCTGGTGACCTTCCCAGGGTGTATCCCACCTCTCCAGCTGGGACTGACTCCAGCACTCCTCCAAGACCCCCTAGAATTACAGTAAGAGTATAGGTATGAACTAATAAGCAGTACACTATAGATAATGAACGGGTGGATGATCTTTGTTTGACTATCAGTATGTTTTGGCTGCAGCTACATAATTCTAATGTATACAACAACTACAGAAGCAGACCTGAGTCAGTCTGCTGAAGTCTCATTTAAGTCTCATTGTAGCTTTGGCTTAACTTTTGAATTCATGCAGACCCGGGACTATGGCTTTTGTCCTCCATCTCTTACAATAGAAATACACTAAGAGAGGATTATTTTCACAGCCAGTATGAACAAGAGGAACACAAAGTTTTGATGCAATCAATGTCAACAAATTCGTAAATCTAGATTGGTTGTAAAGGAAATACTGTAAATTACACAGAAAGATGTTTTTATCAGTTGAATAACTCAGCTGTCAAGGAGGAGAGCTCCTCGTTATTTCTACTGCTGACGTATTTCATATCTTACAGTAAAGATAGTGGCGTAGCAGAGTAACCTCTATGTCTCTTGTTTCAGGATATTTGTACATATTAATAAGATGGTGTTTGTGTGTGTGTGAGAGAGAGAGAGAGAGAGAGAGAGAGAGAGAGAGAGAGGGAGAGAGAGAGAGAGAGAGAGAGAGAGAGAGAGAAAGAGAGGTCCGTGCAGCTCTGAAAAGCAGTAGGTTTGAATATATGTGCTATCATTGTCTGAGAGTCATGGCAAAGATATGATAAGTTGACCTGAATCAAACGCTATCTGAGTAAATTTCCTTTACTTCACAGGACAAACTGTTGAATATCTGTTCTATGGCAGATTCCATGGAGAGAAGACAAACTATACACACACTCCTCACTGCCAGGAGACTGATATCAGGGCACTTCAGCTGTGAAAGTGACGCCTCACTGTGACCTGAGTACAGATTTGGATTATCAGTCAACAGGAAAAAGGCTCAGGCTAGGGGTGAAAGACGCTCCCCTCCTCTACTAGAAACAAGGATATCTTAAGTAACAAAGTTCACAAAGAGCTGGAGGAAAACATAGTGAAGTTGCTCTATTTCTGACAACAATGCAATATGGCTGCATTGTTCATGGGACACAGGGCAGGGTATGGGGTGAGGGGTCTTGGAACATGTGAAAATTGATGTGTAGCTTTTGGCGGACCCTATACATTCCCTGCTGAAGTAGAGTTACGGCAGGTTATCCTGAGGAGCATCTGAGAAATCTGAATCATGATCATATGCCGATAACCCGGGTTCATATATTTTCAATTACCACATCTGTGTTGTCTTCAGCATTTCTTTGATAAGAAATTCACGACTGGAGTCTCAAATTTTTTTTATGTGGCCACACAAGTTAAAGGTAAAGTTCTCTCAACAAAAGATATGCAGTGCTGTTGATGTATAGTCTTAATCCGTATTCACACAAAGTTTATCAGATGTTATCATTTAAGTATTAGTAACTTAGATGCATGAGTTGATCTGAATATTAATGGTTTACGAACTAAATACAGCACATTGCAAGAACTTCTTCATTTAAATTGACTAAATTTAAAAAGACTGTGCTGCCGTACTTTTTTAAGTTCCCTCAGCTTTTTTTCTGACAGTGTGTGACTGTAACTGTAATGTATCCACCCTGAAGCTGGACGCTGTGAGGAGGAGGGAGGTTTTTTCATTTTCCATTTGTCAAATTAAATTTCATGAGTCACTCTGACCAGTCACAATGTCAGGAGATGCTGGTACATCACGGCACCACCACCCCACCTGCCACACCCTCCCCCAGTAACAGCACCCAGCAGCTTGCTCAATGCAAGGAAATCCATACTGGGAAGAAAAAAGCTATAAAAAAAAAGGACATGTTTTCAGTGCACCTTCAAATAGAGCAGAGGCAGGAATAATGTTTATATTTGCAATATTTATAATTGTAAAGGAAGGAGACACAACCAGTCACCACATGCAGAGAGTCAAGAATCGGAAATGTCCTTGGATTCGGCTGTGAACAGTTCTGTTCACATGTGTTCAGTCCAAACTGATATGAATATTTATTTTCATTCTATTTATGCTATATTTAACCAGGAAGGTCCCACAATATATTGAAGGTAACAATTCCAGGTTTTGAAGTCTTATACAACTTATTTATTTCTGTATTCATGCATCTTGTGTATACATACTGGTATGATGCAGGTAGACATAACAAAGAACACAGTTCCCTTTGTCTTTTAATGCTTTTCATTGTTCAAAAGTTTATTATTGCAGGGATAATGACACACATCAGCACACATTTGGTGTCAGATAGGGTTTAATAGAACATGATGAGAGTGAGGGACTCTAAGGCCCCCTGGTGCAATTTAATGGATTATGTTTTATTAACAGGATTTATTTAAGACAGATTCCTGTGACGTCTAAATTGTGACTCATCAGATGAAAGTGACTCTTAATGTTCAGCTAACAGTCTTAATGAGAAGTTTACCCTCCTGCACATGGTGACTTGCAGAGTCCTCCATCCAGGGTGGATAAAAGTAACATAGCAGCAGTATGACAGTATGTAGAAATAATAAGAAAGAAATTAAGGGTACTCCAGCCTACATTGTGTCTGCTTGTGTTATGCTTGTTTCCACACTGTACTCTACACATGCACTCCACACTTATGTAAGATATTTCTGTTCATATCACTTTTAATTAGCTATTGTGATTTGTAATCTCCTCTCTGTAGCTTAAAGCCTGACGTGATGCTGACACACCAGCATATCTGGACATATGACTAGACGAATGAGAACTGATTTTTAAGGCAGATCACCCCCACATGAAGCTGTCATGTCTGTCAGCCCACATGTAGATCGATATAGTATCACCTCATATTGTGGCACATGTGAGCAAACATTTGCCCATTTACAAGGACATCTACAGTCATTTGGATTCATGTCTCTCGCCAAATGAAGAACACAAATTCAATATTGATTGTCATACTCTTCAGCAACTAGGTCTGGGTCTTCTCAGACAGAGTTCTCACTTTGTCCTACTAACTAACATTAGCTGCTAACTTCTGTGTACAGCTCTGTCCTGTTGGGGGAGAGATCGCGCAATACAAAAAAATGTTGTCACGTGAAGCTCAGTGAGCTGAAAGGAGGTAAATAGCTCAGGCAAGCTGCAGGGTTGGGTGATTATTTTGTTCATGTTTTATATTGATTAATGCAGCTCGTATTTGGACATAATTGAATAATGGTTCAGAAGCTATGGTTCAGGCAGGGCATTGCAGCAGGGTGGGAAAAACCCCCAATCACCGGGTAACCTAAGCTGAGAGGGTCACCTGGAATGGTTAATATTGTTAGTAAACAGCAATGAGAATCATTTTTTTATTATATGATCGGTTATGTACAGGAGACTGCAGCAACACCACGGTTGGAGACCTCTTAAAAAGGCATCACTAGATGTCTTCAAAAATCGTTATAATTAAACAGGTACGTTAGAAGACTGGGATGCAGATGTGTGCGTATTATGTGTCTGGGGTGGTGGTTTGGTTTTAACTTTAACTTTAACTTTATTCAGTCAATTAATTTGGGTAATAAAAGCCCCGTTTGAAGATTGCAATGATGTGGTTAGGTATCATGTGTTTCCCAGATCCCAATTGGCTGGGGCCCTCAAAGTCCCTCGAAACGCTCCAGGGTTCATTAGTAAAGTGAGTAGAGACATAGCGTCTACAGTCACAGATTAACCATTGATAACATCTGAAAAGGGTCATACACAGGATAAAAACACCTTATTCCTGCGTCAGACGGATGTTTGCTGTGAAATGACGTCTGAATCATCTGAAGTAACTCAGGTTATCTGGAGGTTTGCTGTGGAATAAATTATTAAATCCAATTTATCAAAAGGGAACCCATAGCTTCCTGTTATTGTTGCTGCCTCTGTATTAATGTTTTTTATTAGTCATGTCTTCTCAGCAACTATGATGTAAGAAAGCACAACAAAGGATTTTCCTTGTCACTGGGTCCGCCTGCAACATAATGTAAAACAATGAATGAAGGAAAACATCTATGAAAGAGTCTATGAGTGTTATTCAAGTTATAATGAAGATGAGAAAGATTTGTCAAGGAAATATTTATTTCATAATATACATATTGACAGAGTATTGATGTAATTATCACTTTAGATGAGCACATGAAGGTTGGTTTAAAAATCACTATGTTGTGGTTTTGAGCTCTTCCCTAATCAACAGAGAATGACAAAGACTTTATTGACAGCAAAACATTTTACAAATCTGAGGTTGATCAATTACCCTTGTACAATGCATTAGCATTATATTGAAATAATTGAACTTTGTTATATTTGTATTGATGACAATTGTATTGGCTTTGTTTTATTGTCCAGCCTTAGTCAGTTTTTATAGGTTTTATGAGAGTAAACTGTAATAACCAAATATATACAACAAAATAAACTTTAAATAAAGAACTAAACTAAATGTATAGTATTTTGAGATTCTGAGACGGATGGGGGGAGAACATATGGTATTTATGTTAAACTTTAAACTCACTGGGCTAAAAAGTGGCTAAAAATGTATAATGCCAAAAATCTGCTTTTGATAAGATTTTGGTAAACTAAACTAAAAGGGGTGTACTTTTATTCAAGCCAGGATTAACAAATCAATCCTCAAATAACCCATTAAGCTACCTCCCAATTATCAGGATTATTTTAGCTTGATAACAGTATGACTCAGCGGGATAAATTAAGGCACATTTGAAGATGGCAGGACTCAGGTTGATGGTGAAACACAACACATTCCTCCTGTCAGCATGAACCTGTGACAAATTCCTTATGTTTGTGACCTTTGCTCAGTGAAAGTCACCTTGAGTTTTACCACATGGACGCTTTCGATTTGAACAAGCAGCAGCAGGAAATGTTACGTTTATTTTAGTAGGAGGAACAAAAATCGAGGATATATGAGGCCAGTGAGTCTGATAAAACTGTAACACGTTACCTGCTGCGTTATTTCCTGTGAGTCAGTAGATGATTGGCTATAGCTTGTTAATAAAAGCTACTGAATAGAGAGGTAATTACTGAATGTTGCTGTTAATCACAACTAGAATGTCACTCAGTAGAGCACATACCTCCACCAAGGAACTGTCCCATTAAATTCAATGGGTTCTTATGGATGTCAGTCCTCCTGTCTGATCGTATTCATCAAGATCCAAGATTATTCCCTGGGAAATCAGTGGAGAATATATTTTAGAAAAACATCCTGTTTTTGAGTCGCAAAAAATGTATGGGTTCGTCCCTGAACAACAACACATCATCTACTAAATTGAATGGTAATCTATCCTGATTTTGCATAATCTTGCTTGCAAACAAAGGTACAAGAGTACAAACATGACATCCTTAGTTGAGTAAATAAACACGTCATCAACAAGGTTTGATTTAATGGGTTAAATCAAATGGATATATATATATATATATATATATGTATATGTATATGTATATGTATATATAATATGTAAGATGTTGCAGAGAAAAAAACTGCCTCTGCAAAAGCCTGGCCATCTCTATTTTTGAGTTTAGAGCAGGTCACCTCTCTACTTTGTAGCAAAGTGCTCAGACCTTTTTCCAGAAGCTGGTGAAATATCTTCCATATACAGTTTCAGCGCCTCACCACCTTCCCCAGGGGAGCCATAGAAGGATTAGAGGCTCTGCGGCTGCCTGAATTGCACATTCTGGGGCAGGCTGAACGAGGCCTCACCTCTGACGCCTTCATAACGGATGAAGGAAGGAGGAAATATCAAAGACTTCCCTTTCTTTTTCTTCCTGTTAGGAACTTTCAGCAGGTCATCATTAGCACTGTGGAGATCCATTAAAGCAAGAGACAGTTTCCTCATCAGGCGCACAAGGTTCAGGGGGAGGAGGGGGATGAGCTGTGGCCCAGAGGTGTAGATCATATTCGACTTTACGCTGAATTAGACAAACACTCTAGTTTCAATGGAATGCATCGGCATGATTTGGAGGGTAAAACTTCTGACTGCTCCTGTCGCCAAGTCAATCAGACACACATGTGCACACACACACAAACATGGAATGGTTAATGGTTTTCTAAGTTGTTTTCAAGCATGTGCTAAACTCCGACATCCTCCGGGACATTCTCAGGAGGGGCCGTTTAAGTGAACTGCAAATGTTAAAGTACGAGGCTCCAGACTGTTGTCCAGCCAGTCCCCCTCCCCTATAAGATCTACAGATAATGTCAAAATGTAAAAACATAGTTGGAGATCCTCCAAAAGATTCACCCTTAGTTAGTGGGTGTGTTAATGGTGTTTATAAAGAACGACAGACACCAAACTGAAAAAAACAAAAAGAGTACAAATATCTAAGGATGAAAAAGCGGACCCTAGCTCGTAGAAGATACTGACAAGGATATCAAGACGTTTTTTTTGTGATAAGGGCTGCCATTGTGGATGGGCTCTAAGACAAATATGTGATCCCTGCATTGGAATGTATACGTTGCATCCTGCCTCGGCCTGCTGCTCCACCCCTCACCTGAACGCTCCAGAGATTCTGTGTCGTTGGGAACTTGTCTGAGCAGAGACTCTCCTTCTGCCTTGTTCATGTATGAAAGACAAACTAGTTTGGACTCAGTTGTATGGACATTCTCTGGAGTTCTTGTCTGAAAACTGCTCTAGAGACTTACTCAAACATTAACGACAGTAACTACTTGCCTAACCCACCTAACCCAGCCCTAACTAGATTTCTTGTCGCCATGAGCAAGTCCCGATAATGTGAACGATTCAGGTCCCCACAGCATTAGGAATACCTGGACCACACACAAACACACACACACACACACACACACACACACACACACACACACACACACACACACACAGTGCACTGCATGCATGTATACAAGAAAAGTTGCTGGGGAAATATCAAAATAACTGCAAATGTTCTGGGGGGAAGTACAACTGATGCTGTTATTGTGACATATCAAATGACTTTATCACCTCGTATCAATAACACACACTGAGTTTTCTTGTGCGTCCGTCTTGGCAGCTGATTCCTCTGCTGTGCAGTTCAGGACACTGCGAGCTTCTCAGATGTCCGCTTTAGGTTCATTCAGCCCTTTTTCACCGCCGCCCTTTAAGGGACAAGGGGCTTCTCTTTCCCTCGCCTTTGCTGACTCTGTGCTGATTGGGAACCAGAGGCGGAACTTTTCAAAGAAGTGTGCGGGCCCCCCACAGGGGGATGTTCCTCTCTCTCTGTTTCATTTCATCCACCCCCTCCACTTTTATCCCGAGCCGAATTTGTTTGTTTTCCTGTTTGATCAGCTGCAAGTGGGTGCCCTCATTCTGCCGAGTGATGCTGTGCGGAAGGAAACTTTCGTCAGCACCCGAAATCCGTGTGCGGCTTTGGATCAGGGAATTACTCTCAAAACACAGACCTAAATCTCGAGCAGAAGTTAGTGGTGACTGTGTGATGTATGTCTGCAGTGAGGGGGGACGGAAACGTTCCTGCTAGAAGACTTAAAAGCAGTGATTTTACAGACGACACTCGGAAAGAGAGAGCAGCTCTGCTTGTATCAGGATTACTTCCCCATCTTATTCTCACATACTTTACACAACAAAAAGATGAAAAGGGGCTATAGAAAGCACATATATGACTTATTCAGATGATGAACCTTTCTGAAGCGACATCCGGCTGCAATCATCCAGAAAGTGGAGTGCTGATGCATTGTGGGTGCACAGAGAAACGTGCATATACTGGGCCCCAACAGGACCAACAGTGGGAAACTTACATGTAAAATTCATCACTAGCTATCATTTACCTTTTAGCAAGGTAAAGGACTATATATGGGTGTGCTTGTATAAAATATGCATAAAATAATACAAATATAGCAGGGGGGGGGGTATTGTTGTAGGTAATGTAGCAGGTGTATTTGTAGCAGTGTTCAAACATTTTTAAATAAATAATTTAACCTCTTAACATCTGGCATTTTGCCAGGTTATAAAGGTATAATCAACATCCAATGGTCCACAGTGTTCGTTAGTCATTTTTATCTCTGTCATGAAGGTTATGTTTTCCCAACTGTCCGTTTGTCGGTTAATTTTTTTTTTTGCAAGCAACATTACACAAAAGCTGCTGGATGGATACCATGATCCTTGGTGGGAGGATGTGTTAAGAATTACGGAGGAACTCAATCAATTTGATCCATTCAAGAATATTTCGATCAATGTGTTTAGAATTGCAAGTTGTAAGAGGTGTTGGTGATCATTTTCAAAATTCTCACTGCGAAAAATCCATGGATCTTGATGGGCTGATATCTATAAGTGTGTGAAATTTGGTGCAGCTTGATTGGAATGCGGGGGCTGGTTGGGCCTCGTGGAGGTATGTGCTCTACTGAGTGCCACTCTAGTTTATTGCATATATAAGTATATATATATATATATGACAAGCACCAACCACTATGTCTGCACCACATCTCTGCCTCTAATGTACGTCTATATCTCTGACTCAAGTCGCCCGCTTTAATCCAGCCGTTCATTTTAACGCCCATGAAATGAGATAATCTCACCTCAAAGTGCATTTAGCAGCAGTGTTTGGAGCTGTCAATCTTATCACACAATCATCTGCAGACAGATTATCCAATTGTCCCTCAAGTAAGCAAATGGTTCTTTCTGATAATTTGATCAAAAGCTCCAGAATTTGGAGTATTTACATGATATAGAAGACAGGAATGAAACACACATTGTTAGCATGAGTGAGGATTATTCTAAAGTGTCTAATAATTATGTGACCAAATGATTTTCAACTGAATAATCGAATGCAATGTGAACAACAACCAACTACATTTAATAAAAAGTTATCAATAGCAAGGACGTTAACACAACTTGATGCTCACTTAAACAGAACTTGTAATATTGTCCTGAACTTGTCGTGTGTGAATATTTTCCCACAGTCTCGTTGGCATTCACTGGAGCATGTTTGGGTTTCTCTGATCCTGGATTCTCTCCCAGATGAGCGGCTCTCAAAACATCGGGCCCTGGATTATTAATATTTATCATTTACACATCCTGCCGTGAATTATTCTCCAGAATGTGGATGAGATTTTGTCAATAGCTGAAAAAAAAAACAAGTTGTTGTTTATTTATAAAAACAGCGGCGACACTGGGCGGTGGCTCATTTGTCCCGGACATGACCTTTGACTCAGATGATGATGATGTCATTAGTCATATAGAACGCAAATGAGCTGTGTGTCATTAAGCGGGCATGGAGTCGTGCTAATGCTTTCGTCTGTAGCTGTCTGTGATGAAATAACTCTGCTGACAGCAATTCACAACAGGTCACACAGAAAGACCCGAGGCATCTTAAGCAGCTCATTAAATTTCACTTTCACTGTAGAAGGAATTCTTAATTAGATGAATTTTATTGCCTGAGACAAGGAACATTTGTGTTTACCCACTATCCCTGTCTAGATCTTTTCCAACAGCAGGACGGCTGCCAACCTCCTCGCAGCTTCTGGTTCCCCACTTCATTTCCTCATGAGCCCAATTATAACAGCCACCGGCTTTTTACAATTAAATCCCCATTTTTTTTTCATTTTTGTGCACTTCACTGAGAAGTACACCTCACAGCAATGGCAGATTGTGTGACAGTCGGCTCGTCTACTGCTTTGATCCAGACTGATATAGCTCAACAAATGCTGGAGGAATTGCCACAGAATTCGGTTGAGATATTACTGCTATGAAATAATCATTTTGGTGATTTCCTGACGTTTTCTCTCGCTCCAACAGCAGGTCAGCATCTGTAGTTTGGGGATGGGTTGCCATGACATTTGGATTGACCCTTTATGTACTCTTTGGGATGAAGTGTAACCTCGTTTAGCTTTTCATCAATGGTGCAATCATCAATTCACAATACATCATTTTAAGTACAGCCTCACGGAGCAGCAAGCATGGACGACTGCTCTCAAAAGATCAACGTATTCGTTGCCAGGCAGGTTGTGAAATATCCCTGTGGTAGCTCATTATTATGAACATTCCATTTTCACCTAAATCTATCAGTGATGTAATGATGTAATATAAATCACTGTATAGCTCCAGGAATGGAACATAAGCTGAGAGATGGGCTTTTATGAATGGCTTAATGACGACCTCATAAGGAAGCAACTGCATTTATAAATGTCAGTGAATCATTAATTTTGTATTATGGGTTCCTCACTTCCTAATATGTCATCACCTGCAGCTAAATGGTAAAAGGTCAGTAATTATATCGCATTATACTGGTCTTGATGTCCACTCTTAGCTATTTACAGTTTTGCCATTCACCCAATCACACACACATTTATACAGTGCATCTATGTGCAGCACTCTCTCTATCACACATCCCTCTCACACTGTCTGCACAGCCGTCAGGGGCCACTGGGGGTTTCTTATCTTGCACACTAGAGGTGCCAGAGATCTAACAAACAACCGTCTGGTCAGTGGACGACCCACTCAACCTCCTGAGCCACAGCCGACCTGTTAGCCAGCAACTCTGCAGTTATAAATGTCTGTAAATTATTAATGAAGAATTATGGGTTCCTCGCTTTCTAATATGCCATCAAAAGTGCAGCTATAAATGAAGAATGGTTCATATGACCTCTGTTGTTCAAGTGTTCAAAGATCTCACTATGAAAATGTGAAAACTTCATGATGTTTCTCATATTAAGACGTAATAACTGCTTGTGTAACACAAGGCGGGTGTCACGCAAATCTGATGAGGTGAATTAAAAAAGCTTCCATCAACGTGAGCCGTGCACTAAATATGACCTGCCCAAATATCACGAAACATGTGGAGCTCTGGTGATTGACACAAAGTCAGCTTTCCCATTTTCTCACTCACCCATTGTCTAATTCTCATTGTGTTTGCTTTAGTGAAAATGTGTGACCCAGACTTGCACTGACCCACAGGTCTGAGACGCACTGTGTGGGGGGGGGGGGGACGGGTCACGAACTGAGCCCACACAGGGGGGGACATAGGTGATGCGTCTCTATAGGGGCCCGTGGGTGAGGAACCATGACATCCCATACGCCCAGTCCAGAGGGAGGATGTGAGATAGACACCCAGAATCTTGTTTGTGTTCAGTGGGAGGGAAGTGAATAAGTTGGAGAACTGGAGATAAGGAAAACAATACATCATCTGCGGATTTCAGACTCTTCAGTTAAGTCACTGCATGTGTCGGAAACTTGAGTATAATAACAATTATGTTAACTCTATTTCTTTAGTTAGAGACATTTAATTAAGGATTAATAAGATTAGAGATCTTACATGACTGTTGTACTTGCAGCCCAAACCCTTGGTGATGTTATACTTCTCCAGATGTTTCACCATAGTTTGTTTATAGTGGTGGTGGTCTGTGGACAAGGCCACGTCTCTCTCATGGTTATTATCCTCTTCCCTCTGCCGCTACTCAATATTCCTTCCCTGGACCTCCAACCTTACGCCCCATGTTGCCCTGACCACATCATACATCCACTGGCTCAAGCTCGAGCTTGTGCTGCGAAAACCCCGTCCTTTTTATAGAGTGATCTACTGACACGTTTCCTTCCATGTCCTCAAGGTGGAGATAAGTGGTGAAGTGAACACTGCATTGTCTTGTCAGATAAAGCCATCTTGATATACGTTTATGGGAAGAAAAAGTAGTTCAGGCTCAACACACACATACAGTACTGGCCTGTACATTATCTGTGTTCCAATGTTTTCATTCCAAATGTGTGTCAAGGGTTATTCTAAGTGTTTTGTAGTGTGTGAAAGGAATTTATTACAGATGACAAGCTTGGTAAGTTATTTTTTTACTGTTCCTTTGTGTGACATACCATAGGAGCTCATTGTCTCTGAGCTGTTATCGTGTTGTAACTGTGGTCAGCTGATAAATCTTCTCTACAAGTCAAGAATTTTCATTAAACGTCCATTTTATTTTCTAAAATGTGACAAAGCATAGCTGGTTCAAAGGCTATTATTATTAAAAGCAGTACAATTAGTCAACAAAAAAAAAAAATTACCATTTTTTTACCTAACAGCGATACACACTGCTTTCATTTCTTACCAGCATTTCTCTCTGTTGCCAAAATCATGCACCAATCACTACATAATGAAAAGGCCATTTTATATGTTTATGTATGGTTTAAGTTGTCATAGTCTATACTAGAGGTCTTCAACAGGGGGTCCGCAGAGGTACTGCAGGGGGGTCACCAAATGTTTGGTTGATTAAACAATTTTTTATAATTTTTATAGTTTTTGATTTATTTTCTAACAACTTTTTTTTCACAAATTAAAATGTCTTTAAATACAAATTAACATGCATCCAACATATTGAGAGTATGATTTGACCCTCTGCCTGACAACCTCCATCCGTCCAAGCTTAGATAAGTTGTGTGCTACCCATCAGGCTCTCACTAATGTGGCTTGAGGATTCACTGTCTCTTCTACATGTATGTTTAAAATAAAAACATGAATCTGTGAATTACTCACTAATAGCTCAGTGTTGTATGCAAGATGTATGTTATATATAGTAGGGGGTCCCCACTCCATCTCTCCACCAGTTTAGGGGTCCTTGGCCTGAAAAACGTTGAAGACCCCTGGTCTATACCATGGAATCATCATCTGTGTCTCAACTCACTGGCTCCATTCTTCGGAGGATGCAATCTACCTGTTCCATGAAGACTGCATCCTTCATGGACCATGAGAAAGCCGAACAGAAAGGGGACGGTCTGGTTTCCAGAGGCTTTCCGTGATTAGCATCACCAGCTTGTCCTGCCCTTATTGCTGTTGCCTTTCAACAGAGCTAAAGTTGGACACACCCAGACATTTGTAATGCTCCCTTTTTTTTGTGTGTTCCATTAGCTGTTCGTTTCAGTTGAGGCGAGATACCAGTGCCATTATAACCTCTTTGAAAAAAGTTTGTCACTGTAGTGCAATGAATCCTGGGATAGTTTCGGCCAGGAAGGATCGACATTACTCAATATTGGAAGGACGCATATGTTGGCTGCATTCGAAGAAGCCTACACAATGGGATAGTCTAGTTGCATCAGTGTGACACAATTAGCCCTTGAATTTAAACACATTTATGATTGCAGATTGCAGACTTTACCAGATTTCTTTAATGGAGCAGACAGACCACTTTAGAGGTGCTGACTTTCCTGAAAATGTTCTGAAAACATCACTTACACGTCTCTTTTAATATTTGTCAGGATGTGTCACTGAGGTGGAAACTGGACAGTGAATGCATCACCACACATTTTTCAGGCCGTGGCGTCGCTTTGCTGATTCTAAGCTTATCGAGGATGTCTAGCTCCTCACTTTCCCGGAGTTATTTTTTAAAGATGACTGATTTTGTTGTGGTGAATGCATGGCTGCTTGGAAACAGTTTGTGTGAGAAAACTTCCCAAATTTCCCACCAGGGAAACAGTAGAGACATCTTGTCCACCCTGGGACAATAGCAACCAAAACCAAGTCACGTCATGGCACCATTCTTATTACACCAGGATACAACAGGGAGGGAGAATGAGGGTGCTTAATCAGGCCAGACAGGTAATCATGCTTGTGACCTGTTGCCCTACAGGACTTTTACCCCACTGCAAAAACCCATGGTGGGCTATATGTGCCAGAGCTCACTGGTGTCCCTGCAGTGTGCTAGCGCTAATTTCTGAGATGCAGCCCCTCCATTGATCGTTTACAATGATTACAGTTCTTGTCGCAAGGGCAAGAAAAAAGCTGGGGAAAAGTGTGTTGTGTTATGCCAGGAACAACAAATGCTTGGGCCGTGCTACAGGAAGTACATGATGTGTATGAGAATATGCCTGGAAAAAGTTGGACATCAAGAAAATAATTGATCACAATAATAATTGATCACATATTTTTTCTGCCTCGAACCATCTTTAAGTAAACATTAGACATTTATTGAGAATAAGAGGAGATTGACAACCCTCCTAGAGTTTCAGTCACAAGGTGATTAGCTAAACATAGCATAAAGACTGCAGTCAGGAAGGAAACTAATCAAAACTTGCATTCGTTTGTGGCACTACATTGAAAACTAGTAGAGTAGAGCACATACTGTACCTTTGTCAACGCCCAACAGTTCCCATATGAAACCAAATTTAAATTCACAAGGCCCCGATTTGTGTTTGGATGGGCACAAAATTGCACATTACATTTCAGTCCACAAAAACATGTCAGATTTTTGTCACCGAGATCCATGAATTACTCTCTGAGACATTACCCTTCAATAAGACTGAAAAAAGCACAATATCTTAGAAAGAAATCCGTTAATCTGTCCAGTTGTGTTTGTATAACTAACTAACAGACACACAGACATTGATATAAACATAACGTCTTTGGTGGTGCACTAGAGGTTACAATTCACCCAGTGTGAAACTAACTCAATAACGATCCATCCAGTATAGTTTCCAAGACTTTCAAATAACATCATGTTTACACCAGAGGAAAAATCCACGGCTCACCAAAGTCAAAAATTCTGAATCATATAGGGAATATGTCAGTGCATAGCCAACATTTCACAGTAACCAAGGCAATAGTTGAGATTTTTTTTGCCCGGACCAAACTGGTGGACGTCCAATTGATCCGCACTATCCCTATCCCCTACAGATCCATACCACCAGCTCCAAAAGTAGGACAATAATCTTTTCTGAACAGCAGCAAATTGCAAGAAGCATATATCTTATCATTTCAAACTATTCCTAGAAAAATACTGACCTTATAATTTTCATGCCAGTTATAGCTATACTGTTTTATGAGAGCGCATATTTTTTCACATTTTCTGGAATGTAAATATATTGCTGATAGATTACTCCTTTAAGATTATTTTAAGATAACTAGAAACCTTAAAGAAGCCATATTTTTTAAGGATTACTGCACATTCTTAGAATCTAAATATCCTGTAGATGTATACATTCTTAGAGGAGCTCTCTCACTTTACTGATTGATGCAGCCCAGAGTCAACACCTTCTGCTACATAAAAGCTCCTGACTACAGAGACCTCGAGTCTGTGTCACGCACTTCTTCCAAGCAATGGAATGTGTGTATGTGTGTATATTCATAGTTTCCAGACATCCTCTGTGTCTGTCTCTGCGTGTGGAGATTTCTGCCTCTCATAGTCTCCTCCGAAGCAGGAAGAGGAAGCTGAGTGTTTGTGTGAAGGGACCAAACACTGATCAGAACGTCTCCAGGTTACCACTCTCACAAACGTGAGTATAGAAATTTGAGACGAACGACACAGCTATAATCTGTGTTTGGAAATGTGTTCATAAAACAAAGCTTTTCCAGTCATGGCGCTTATTCATCTGCATGTTCATTATTCTGTCTTCCGTTCAATCACACTTTCTTTCCATGTGGGATTAGTCAGTTGTATTTCTCTCTGCAGTTCATTATGAGGAAAGCGATTAGGGATCTATGTCGGCCAGTTGTAACAGTTCAACTCGAAGACAGAGGGAATGCTGATTTATTTTCTCAGCTGAGGACCCCAGGGTGCTGGTCCACATTGGAGAACACTGACCCACAGGGTGAACCTCTGCCCTGTCACGACAGGACCGACCAGAACAGGCCTTAGCTTTCACTTATCAATATTTTCCTATGAACAATGGCTGAACTGATGTTGTAATGTCAAAGGAGTCCCTATCTGTGATGCACACACAACAGCTTTACAGTTTCTCTTAGCTCCAAGGCGTATCTGAGCATCTGTAAGGTGATTGCTTTCTTTTTATGGTCCACAACTGAACTGTTTTGGTTCAGTCTCAGTGCTCACACCAAAGTTCCATTCAGCAACATGCTGCTGTTATCTGCCACTTTCTACCCAGCACCAAACAAGAGAGGCGTTAACAACTAGTGAACATAGGGAAGCTAGATATGTTTCTATTTTTCTCAACCTCATCAAACTTCAAATTAATTCTGATGATGCTCTGCATCTGCTGTGTGTATAAGTGGGTAATATTCGCCAACGTGGCAGACATGACACTTTATAAGTCCATGTCACATGCTCATGTTTTTGTGCCACTGTGGGACCAAAAGCTCAGACATTGCTCAAACAATGTTTCTATAGAGGCTAAATTAAAAAGTCATGTTACACACATTTCCATAGGATGAAGCAAAGCTACCTGGAAACATAGAAACTTGACAACAACATTGTGAATATGAATCAAATTTAAGGACCACTTTCATTGGCAACATTTTTTTTATTTTTTACAACAACCCCCTATCCTCAGCACAGGATAGTTAATGGCTTGTCAAAATCTAAAGTACACAAACGTCTCCATTAACTTGAACATAATAATGCACTGTGTACTTGTACATTGTATTTGTCATTGAAATTTGTAGATCATGTAATTAATATCATTGTATTATATTTATTTTTCATCACAGATGTTTTATTTAGATTCTTAAAAATCTTGCTTATATTTGGTTTATTTTGAGAATATTTTCAGAATTCTTACTCTAAATTATACTGAATTTTATAAACCCCTTTTGAAAAAGTTTTGAAAATTGTTCCTTTTAAAGCGTGTCACTTATCTTGGACTGTTGTCAGGCTCATTCAAAAAATTCTAACAAATACGGATCATTTTCCTTTCAGCATTTAAAACCGACTCTCCTCCAGTGGGACTACAGAAAGTAGTGTCTTTAGTCGCTCATGGTCTGATATGATGAAAACGTCTTCAAAAATCCATTTTTCCTGGAGTTATTTGTATATCATAAGCAAGACTGCTATTTGTCTCCTGAGCCTTGGCAGATTTAGCAGCACTATACGCTACCTTTACTATCTGAAATCTGTCACACCTACACATATTTCTTCACTCTGTGCGTGTGTGTTGCTACTGGGGATTATTCAAGCAGCTGCTCCTGAATGGGCAACCGGCTGCTTAATGTTACTGGGAAATCCTCAGCACAGCTTTAAATAAACACAGGTCATTTCACTCTGATGCCCAATGGTCTGCACAACACACACCTTTCATTTTGTCACATCACATGATGTTGAACATGTTCACATACAAGAAATGATTGACTACTCATGCAAACATCCCACTCCAGCCTGTGCACTTCACATGTGGAGCTGCTCCCCGGTGTCTCGCAACAGCTTTAATGAAACTATTGGGGCCTAACCTCCACCTCACATGCACATCCCTCCCTGCACTGCTTTAATAAGTAAAAGTGCAGCATGCTCTTTTGTCTTGCCTGAGGGTGCGCTGGCTTCTTCACATACATGTGAGGTGTATATTTAGAATAGTTGTGCATAACAGGGGGTGTTGCGTGGGTGGAAGTAGTGAGGATTTTCTTTCAACATTGAGACCAATGAACCATGTTCTGCATAAACAACCACACATGCATGGGCTCAGATGTGTCAACTTCACACAGACTCAATTATGTGCTTTCTCTCTCTCTCTGTCACACACACACACTCACACACACACACACTGAAACAGAGAGTGTGATGGGGAGAGGGAGATAAACCCCAGATGCACCAGCTCTCCTCCCAACCCTCCCTCTATAGGAAACCCCAGCATGCAGACACGACTCTGCGTGATTCTGCAGCGATGTATTATTCACCATCTTTAAACATGGATTCTCCTTTTCATTCCATTAACACAGTTTTATGGAATTCAGGGAGCTTCGGAGCAAAAAAACAAAACCCCACATCAAGCAGAGCACATGGATATACGCTGTATTGTATTTTCAAGCTCACATAGCACGTTGATCACTTTGTGCTCAATTGTGTGTCTATTTTAGCTCCTCTATTCCAGAGTAGTTATTAATGGTGAAGCAGGTGAGGTATCAGTCAGCGAGGGGAAGCCCTCCTGTCTCTCTCAGGCTCTGCTCATCAACATGTATCCTTTAATCACTTGCACATATTCATTATTCACCACCCACAGGCTATGAATTATGCAACACTCTCATTTCCACTTGTGAACAGTGAGAGAAGACACAAGGAATGGCTCTTCCTCCTCTTTTCTCTCCCCCCTCTCCTCCTAATCCTCCTCTCCATCTTCACTCCAGCTCATTTTCCCTCTCTCATGCACCATTGGCACGGCGAGCACAGAGATGGGGAGAAATCATCCGCCCACGATCAGTGTGTAGCATCCGCCCACAAGGTGCTGGAATACAAGAACTGCCTCAAAACAAATCATATTTTCAGGAGCTCCGTTCATAAGAGAATAAAAGAAATGAATGAATTCCGAGGCGGAATATGACTTTCTATCAGTCTGGCTCATGCAAACCAAAGCATAACAGCAGTCATGATGCACGTGATATAATTCTGTAAAAGAAAGCTGCAGTCTTTTGTTTCTAATGTAGACAATTCCTTATGTGCTCGTTTGATTAATTATTAATCAAATGTGGCACAACAATGTGATCAGCTGACAGTAGTACACCTGCTTCCTGTCACTAAAAATGATGAGGCATCCAAATTTGCACAAGGTTCTTGACCTCTGCTCTGCCCTGCTCCCATAAAACCTGATATGTTTCCCTCCACAGCTCCAGCCACATGACCTGTGATGGCCATTAACAGGTTGCAGTGAAACAGTTAATCTTTAGCCGCTTTCGTCCCTCACCTATTGGCAGCTGTGGCTGCAGTTTGCAGTGTAGAAGTGATCCATAACGGTCTTCTAGGAAAATGACCCTGTTGCGCGGGGTTGTGATGGTGATACAGCCATCATGCAGTATATCTCCTTCACCCTCTCTGGACAGGAAGAGGACTGCAAACTGGAATTAAAATGGATAGAGCTGGGCCTGTGAGCCTGTGGTGCTCTCAGCTCACACATTATGGTGTCAGGAGCTGCTGTCTCACATATGTGTCCACTGGGAGAAGCCTGCACCAGTCGGCTGTTATGTTTTCTTATTTCTTTTTTTATTATTCTTCAACAGTCGGTCCTGGGTTCTAATAAAACTCCCAGATCTGCTATACACTTTGATAGATGAGAACCCTCACTGAGGTCGTACTATCAATCTACAGGTGCAACAGAGATAACCGATGTCACCTCCTGAAACTCTGCATTACAGCAGGAGAGAAGCCATTACTAAGGTGTGGAGGAGAGAGCGCATCCCTGCTGAGGTGCTGGTGGTTCTGCAGGCTCCTGATCACAGCCGTGGCTTTGGCAGTGTGAAACCCTGGCACAGAGGGAGAAGGCTTCCTACTCAGTCATGTGCCCACACAGCCAATCTGCCACTACTTCTATCTGACGGAGCTTCTCTGGACCCTCAGTGCAGCTACACCCTTCTAATGGTTTTCTTCACCGTGCATCACATTCATATCTCTGCAGATGAATGGTTGTGCATTTAAAGTAAAAAGATAAAAACAGCAAAAAAATATAGTATTGCCTCCTAATCCCAGTTCAGCCCTTGGCTTTACTTAAATTATTCATATTTTTATTTGTCCTTGGGTGTTGTGAAATCAAATTACTTGTTATTATTACTATAATTCTTATTTTATTACGCAAATAATGAGCTGCCAATTTTCAGCAAACAATTGAAGAACAAAAATCTGTGCCATTAACTATCTAAGTTCTTCTGTGTATTTTGGTAAAATGTCTGTCAGACAAAAAACTGTCATCCGTCACCTGACTAGATTCCTTCTGCTTCCTGCATCTTAACCTGCTTTAGCAAAACATTGACTCCTCCATTTACAATGTTCAACTAACCTGATTATCTATTAATGGCTAAAACTGGATGCAACGCCTTATGACTCTGCCAAAGAATTGTGGTATCATGAAGAGAACTTTATTGTCTCATTAGGGTTATTTTGTGCTTTTTATTGCCTAAGAAGCTCTTGTCACAGCAGTCAGGAGTTACTAAAAATGTTTCAGGTGATTGAACACAACACGACAGAGGATACAGATACATTTATTGGTCCCACACACACGACATGCAAATGGGGGAAATTTGTTCTCTGCTATGGCCCATCTGGTGAACACACAGAGCAGTGGGCAGCCATGCACGGCGCCCGGGGCGCAGGTGTTGGGGGAGTAAGGTGCCTTGCTCAGGGGCACTTAGACAGTGGGGAACAGATCCAGGTGTTGTCCGTCCAGGTATGTTTTTGTGTTGTCATTCCGTGGAGTCGAACCAGAGACCACCGTTGGATTCTCTGCCCATAGTCCAACTTTATGCCACTAGTCCACCGCCTCTAGGACGTGGAGGGAGGGAGATGGCACGCAGCAAGCTGTCCCAATGACCGCTTTCACCTTGTAACACATGTTCACTGGGCACAAACTTGTAGTAGAAGAACGGAGCCGAGGAAACCCCTCCTTCCTTCTACTCTGATTGACATCGGTGTGTAAAAGACAAGAAAAGTCCCTTCTGTGCTTTTGCCATTTGTGTTTTATTTCCTTATGTCTCACACACACTTACCACTAATAAATGCAATACCCTGTCTCTTAGTGAATTAAATACACTGACAAGCTGGTGCGCAGCTCGCTTGTTTGGTTTTGTGGCCTGAGGCGTTCAGCAGCAAAGCCACTTCATTCTGGCTCTTTATCAGATGTTCTATCAAGCAGCAAATGTTTATCCAAGCAGAGTGGACACAAAGAAAGGAGACAGGATGCAGAGCGCACTATAGGAAACACACAAGTACATCCGCTCCACACTGGAACCAGTTAATTAGCAGCAGTGTGTTTTTCTTAATAACTGGGTTACTATTATTAGACATGAAGAGACAATACAAATGGTGAAGCCAAATGAAGTCGGTGGTCACAGTGTGTGATAACACCGTAATGTGTTTAGGTTTATTCAGCTACACAAATGATAGATGTTATCAAGCGTGTTCAAACTTTGTGTTAGCATATCAAAAGATCGTCCACCAGATAAATGGCTTTCAATAGACTGGTGCAGTGGTTGTCATAAACATGCCTGTTTGTTATGGTCTGCTCTCTTATCCTGTGTTAATTCTCTAGAGCCACTTCAGAATGATTCCCTGTCATTAGTGAGTCCTCCTCAAACAGTTCTACAATATACAGTCGCTTCTTATCGTTTGTGTACTAGACATTGTGCGCAGAGCTTTTTATAAACAGTCTATGGTGCAGTGTGAAGATAGACAACTGTGTGTTCATCCTATCTGGTTTATCTGCAATAATTATAGCCAGTGCTTTTAATAATATGAAAATGAATTTGCTTCATTACTGTTCACGCCTGTGGTTTATGTATAAGGTTGAATAATTTACAAGACTTGTGTTATTATTTCACTATTTCAGGTGTGTTCAGCAACAAACACGATCTTCAGACCCAAGTTCACAACTTTTTAAAGCAAAAGCTCTTTAGTTCAGCTGAATATGAAGCATTGCAGCAACAAAACGAATGTTGTGCTTTAGGTGGATGACAAAAGAGGGAGAGATTCTATGAAATGTGGACATGATTGCTGGTGCAGCTTTGGCCCAGAGGCTGCCAGTTGCCGACCGCTGCTGTAGTTTATCAGAGGACATAAAAGACATGTTCAACTCGGTCCACAGACTGAAGGCACAACGCAAGGCTCCAACTCACTGCTACAGGGCGCCGGTCACCGGCTTATTCAATAAGTGTCAATGTCATGTGTCGAAATTACACCAAATTCAACACTGCACTTCCTCTGGGTACTGAGCATACACATGCCAAGTGTGAAAAATATTAAGATGAACGATTCACAGGATATGCATTCCACACATAGACAGACAGAAGTTAGTAGGTAGATTATTCAAGATCACAAAAATAAATGCAAGCTGTCAATTAGCGAACAGAATTCTTCACTAATCAACCTGTGGATATTATCAGAGAAAATGAAATGTCTGGTTATTAACTATGTCAGCAGATTGAGATAATCATTCAAGAATATCTTAACATCCTCTGCATGCTCAGTTCTAGAAGTACTTTGGTCAGACTGCTGTACTCTGCATTTTTACCTGCAATGAATACTTAACCCAGTAACTAATATTCCTCCATCCCATCTCTGCCTGTATTTTGTGGTTTGTACTTCACATGATCTGTTGGTGGAAGACAATGTATTTGACTGACTAATGAGAGTAAGTCAGAGCTGAGGCTCCGAACCTGTCAGTGTCTCCTTTCATCACATTGAAAAGCACATCAGCAAAAATTCTTCGGTGATTGTGTCCCTCTTCATTCTCTCTTTCTCACTGTCACTCTCACTTTCTTAGTCCCTTTAGCTTATTAAATAATGCATGAATGAACACCTTTTCAACCTTTTTAACTGCAGACTGATTTCTATTTAAATATGTACATGAATAAGAAATATAAGAACAAATTTACAAGCAGGTCAATGTATTGACAAAGCTTTAAGATAACAGGGACAGAGAGAGTGAGATGTAATGAATGAAACAACATTTATCGTGTGTCGTTTCAGAAGCTGAACCTAAAATAACTTGTATTGTTAGTTGCATTAGTATAAAGTGACAACTACAGAAATCCAACTTCCCCAAATGTCTCCTTGCACACTGGATGCTAGGAGCTGATGATTGATTCACAACTAATGAATCACATTCTGAAGAAGATAGATACACCTCCAAGCCACTCTGATATGAACCTGTGGTAAAACTGCTTAAGTTAGAGGGATACAGAGTAAAAAAGCCAAATATAAACATCATTACCAATTATTTTATTATCCCACAGTTATAAGCAGCCTGGTGAAATGCAAATGCACATGACAATATTAAAAATGTTGCAGACTTCAAAAGGACAGAGAGGTTTTTAAAACAAAATATACTGACCTTTTTGTCATAAGCACAGACTTTGCTGCCTCATTGTTGCCCAAGTCAAGGTTATGACTTAGGCCCAGAGCACAGTGTGTGTGGGGGCGTGTGCATACATGTGTGTCTACTCGTTGTTGCGTTTTTGTAACCTCCTTAAGTCCTTCTCCAGCATAAATACTAACCAAGGTTAGGTTTATGTATGAATTGGTCATGGTTTTGGTTGGGCTGTCCACAATGAATGGAAGTCAATGCAAAATCGTACCTGCACAGTCCTCTGTGTTTGTGTGTGTTGGTGTGTGTGTGTGTGTGTGTCTGTGTGTGTGTCTGTGTGTGTGTGGTGTGATGTAAGCGGGTGAGGTTTGGTTTTGAAGTAGATATGAAGAGAAGTCATAACATTTGGCACAGAGTCAAAACAATGTGGGAAAATAGTAAATGAGCACCTCCTGCAAAGAATGACTAAGAACCTGCAGGAAACGAGAAAAAGATTGGTCTAATGACGTTGTGGATAGACACCTAGAGATCATTTGTGTCTTTTGTCATTATCTAAGCTTTAAGTAATTCTGCATTGATGTCCAAAAACATAATTGTTGTCTAGACCCACCTCAATCAACAGAATAGTGATGGAAAAGTTGCAGAATTTGGCAAAACATAATTGTAATCTTTGATGCTCACCAAAGAATAAATATGTTAAGCAAGATATCAAAGACATTGGTTGGAAACCCAAGGATGGTTAAATGCTACAAAAATAGAGTAAAAGTGCTTTTAATTTGGAACATCCCAAATTAATTGGTTGGAAAAAGACTTGAGACAGGAAATTAACACTGAACTCTCCATTAACCTTACATTCATTCCAGCCATATGGCAGCGCTATGAATAGTTTGGAGTCGCTCTCTGAAGCACTTAATTAGATATCTGTCTTTCTTGTGTGTTGGGTGCAACGTAAATCTGACTCTTCTCCATTCAGACATCATAACCTTAACAAAAAAAATCCAGCAGTAAATTCACTTGATCACCTCTGTGTCTGGAGCGTTTGTGCACCGTGTCAGTTGGTTAATGTGAAATATTTTTGATTTAATGAGAAAGCGTTCTCCCCAAGAATGAATCAGGACAAACATTTTTTAAACCGAATTAGGGGGTCATGTGAATAATGATGGACATGATTCAGAAGTAAAATTAAAAAAACTATAATGGAGGGTTCAGCTCCAACATCTCACCCTAGATTTGTCTCCTTGGCAAAAGAACAATGATGCCTAATACAACAAATAACAAATTCTGTGTTTTAAAAGCTGGTCTTATCACGGCTGCAAGACTCATATTACAAAACAAATGCCAAATGTCCCATGGAGGAAGACTGGAAAAATAAATGATTAAGATTTCATCATATGAACTCATGTCGGGCAGCATTAATAATGGAGGGAATGCAACTGAGACGTGGGAACACTTCTGTCTTCATGTCAAGTTGAATTATACATGCCAATTAATGGCTATACATCCTCAGTCTCCACAGATTTACTTTCTTTCATCCTCTTCCGTGTAAATTAGTTGTATTGTATCTGTGTGTTTTGCCATAAAAATACAAAAATAAAAATGGAAATTACAAAAAAATCAAGTCTGCAACAGTCTGAGGGGTCTCTCCCTCTTAGATTGAAAATGTACATGGAAAAAGGCAAACACACATCAATTCATAGTTATCACAGATGGGGGACATGAGAGAATAAGCCAGTGTCCCCTGTTTTGCATGTCTCAGTGCAAGTGGACTGAGACATCCGTGTGTCCATTTAATTAGATTCAAGTTGAAACCATATCTCTCCAATGGAACATAGTGTGTGCCATGGAGAACAAAACCTACATGTGACAGGTTACAGTAGGAAACGCACACTTCTTACTGACAGCATGAGTGATGGTTCTGTTCAGTTAAAGTGTCCCAGTAAATCTTGACAGTGTGACAATGAGGCAGCAAGTACAACACAAGGGCTCTGAAACCGAAGCAGCTAAATGGAACATGGCCATCATTCATTTTATTATTCACATCCATGCGTTTCCCGCAGTGACATTTCAATATTGCATGTCATGCTGTGAAAAAGGCCAATACTTCCTTTGACATGTTGATGTATTTACAGTTAGGATTTTTATGTTTAAGGGCTTTAATGATGCTCTCACAAAAATCTGAATCTCTCTTGCAAATTAAATAATCTAACCCTCAGAATCCACAAACCATGTCAACACATAAATCCATGTAAACACACTTTCTCAGAATTTACTTGCAGCATATAGTCTCAGTTCTTCCCTAATGATTCAGCCGTACTGGGCCACAAGAAAACCGATGCTGGAAAGACAGAGGATTTTTTTCATAATTTTATGCCTTTTATTAACAATTTGCTGGTCAACAGATGGCAGCACATGAGGGGAGAGACAGACGGGGTAGAACGAGTAAGGATGGTCTCCAGCCGGCAGCCAGGAACTGGGAACAATGCAGTTCATGGTCAATGCGTTTGGCCGGTGGGGCGAAGTGTACAACCTGTACAGTACAACCTGCAATTGATTCAAAAGCGAGTCTGACATGGAGCTAAAACATATGTCTTTGCTTGATGAACTGGTGGATGTAACGTGTGAAATACAAACATTACTTTAACGCTGGGCTCGTAGTGGATGGGTTTAGAGACATAGGTCATAATTTGAAAGTACATTCTGTGATTTTGTTACAGCACAACTCTTCCAAAATATCCCAAACTAGTCAAGGCTGGATTACACACTGGGCCAAACCCAGGCACGCGTCAGCCCAATTAATGACTAATTAAGCTAAAATTAAACAAATACTGAACCTTGAATTACGTTATCACTACTGTACATGGCTACCGTGAGCTGGAGGGAATTTTGTGAATGTGGAGGAATTGATGCCTTTGAGCTCTGCTGTTGTAATTTATGTACGAGAGTATTGCGCCATCTAGTGTAATTTATTCACTGGTGCAGACTTAAAACCAGAGGTGAATATATAATCTGGGGGGGGGGGGGGGGGGGGGGGGGGTAGACTTTCCTGGTGTTATATATTGTTCATTCTCTTTATTTCTATTAAGGACGACTTGACATCTGCCAGGTCGAGGCTTTTAATTTGGTGGGGAAAGAAGGGTGTTTCCTGTGAAATTTATCTTCCAAATAACATAAACTGACATATTAAAAAAGTATTTAATGTGACACAAATATTCAATAAATGATAGCTCAATATGAAATATATTCTGTAGGGCATGAGCAAGTCTAATACATTTAATTTATAATGTGTTTTTGGGGGATTCCTTCAACTATGTTTAATAGAAGTTCTAAACTTCCGACTGCGGGGAAAGCGGCTCTATGGTCACGTGACTATAGAGGGACGTCATGTGACCGAATGAGGAAGAAGAGTTTGTTGTAGTGGCTGCAGGTTTGGTGTGTGCAGGATGCGTGTACCTGGTGTGTCCGCCGTGCTCGGGGCTCTGTGTGTGTGGGCCTTGGTGGACGCGGTGTGTCCGCTGAGCGGCGGCCTGCTCTTCCCCCGGGAGTCCTCCTCCAGAGAGCTGAAGGAGCTGAGCGGCCGCTGGGACTTCAGGGCGGACATGTCCCCCAACAGGAACCAGGGCTTCGACAAGGCATGGTACCAGAGCCGTCTATCACAGGTGAGCGGGACACGGTGAAGCAGCTGCTCTGTTTGTATCAATGTTTAGATCAAGAGCTTGACATGTCTCTGAAGTTCACTTGCACTCATCTGCACTGATGCACAACCTGTAAACATCATGCAGCCCGACAACTTCTCAGCAAAAGAAACATGCCCAACAACACGTTACACTATTGAGACTGTTAAGAGGGGCCAGGGGCGGGGCCATGCGAGTCACTGGCCCTAGTCGAAATCTGATTGGCCCCTTAAGTGCTCCTTTATTCAAATAGTTGAATCACTTACTAACAGTTATAACCCAAACATATGAGGATTTTTATTTTCTAATTATTTTTGAATAACACAATGCGGTGGATAAAGGAACTCGTTTCAAAGTCTATTCAATGCTGTGTGGCTTTGCTAAAAGCTAGATCGCTGACAGAAAACAAGCAATGACTTAAATGTGTACCTTACTGAATCAGTCATTTTTCATGGATGTTGGACATATAATCGTCCCCGCTGTGTAAATTGCGGCCCCTGATTTAGAAAAAGCATTGATCCTGCGCTGTTGCTATCAGTCTGTTAGTGTCACAACAGACAAGAACAAAACTGTTTGCCAAAATCATTATTTACCTTCCAATGTCCAACTTTATACCAGATCAACGTGTAGCCCCTTAAAACAATGTGATAATTAAAATGGCTCCTTCCTTTATGGCCTGGGACTCCTTATAATTTAGCAGTCTGCTTTGTGACACCTCATGACCCCTTAGGTCAGGGGCGTCCTCCGAGGGCCACACTTAATTATTGTTTATTATTAATGTATTTGATCAATATATATTCACTTAGGGATATTGTACAATTCCGTTTTTGCTTGGATATGTGTAACTTTAAGACTCCTCTAACTTGGTGCCTTATTAAAAATATTAAGTTAGGGTTGGGGTTTCATTTTGAAACAATTTTTAACCACTGATATTATAGCATAGTGGTGCAAGCATACCCTTTCAAAGACCAATGAACTTAATTCTTAAGAATATTTTGTCTGACATTTGAATTACAATTTAAAAAAAAGAGTAAATATCCTTGATGAATAAAACGAATAAAATATCTACACAACCACAACAATAGATAAAATTACTTCAAGACTTTGTTTGTCATGGGCACAACAATCACATACAGCAGTCGCTAGCTATGACATTCTTGGGTCTCTCTAACCATGCTCAAAAATATGTGCGTGTGTAAACATGTCTCACGAACACTGGACCAATCAAACAAACCGAAGTGAACTTCTGTTCTGGTCCTGATAACTTGTGATTAGTGTTGGTGTTTATTGGTTAAGTGGAAAGTGAGCTCAGGTCAGCAGGAGTGTGGAGGGAGGACACTAAGATAGAGACTTAAACCAACCACTGCTTATGCTGTGATCCTGAAACAGCTGCTCAAATAATTTGTCATTGGTCGGCCAACGTTGAAACTCTGTATTCACACTTATGTTGCCACAGTCATCTCTGCTTCACTGTCGGTGTGTCAGTGAGTGAGTGACAGGGGGCGGGACCCTGGGCCTGAAAGGAGATGAGAGACAGAGCAGCTTTTTTTCGGGGCAATACACAGATTTCACTCATGATCTACTCACCACTATGCCGATAGAGTGTTTGGTGGAATATTCAAGTCCACAGAACACGTCTGGAGTTTTAGGGGTAAACAAGGTTGCAGCCAAACTCTACGCAATTTAAGTAAATGGTGACTGATTCTTTAAACGTAAAAAAAAACACAAAACAAATAAAATGCCTCCAAACTGCTGCTGTGGTGTTATTCAAGTGTCATTTACACCATGATTTTAACCTTAATGTCCACTGTGATCCACGTGCAAACGCGGCTCCAGTCGAGTATATAAATACAAAACCAAAACCAAAACCATTTAAGCTAAAGACACAGTTTAAATGATGCTATTTCGAGTTGAATCTGAATGTCAGGGTCTTCCGGACACTTAGATGACACCACAGGAGCAGAATGGAGAAATGTTTTCTGTTGAGGTATTGGTCACCATTTACTTACATTGCATTGGATTTGGCTGCAATGCAGTTTACATCTAAAGTGTTTCATGGACTCAAACACTTCACCCACCGTTCCATCAACATAGTGGTGAGCAGATAATGATAGATTATAGTTTTTGGGTGAACTATCCCTTTAAAGTCGCATGTGCGTGTGTTTTTTGTATTTATGAACTAAACCTTGTGACCTCTCAGGTTAATGTTGTGAGTCCTAGAACCTCAGGCTTGGGTCCAACAGAGATCTATAATTAAGATCTGTTACAGTGTTAGAAGTAAAACACTGTTCACTGAAACTGATTGCTTCATTTCCCCTAGACTGGCCCAGTGATTGACATGCCAGTTCCTGCCAGCTACAATGACATCACCCAGGACCCCGCACTAAGAGATTTCATTGGCTGGGTGTGGTACGAGCGAGAGGTGGTGGTGCCTGCTCGCTGGATCGCAGATGAGGGAACCAGAGTGGTTCTCAGAGTGGGAAGTGCTCACTATTATTCAGTGGTGGTGAGTATCACACACGTCTCCTTCCTAACAACTCTAGCAAGTATTCAATTGCCAGTCAATGTGTTAAAGCCAACTACTAAGTTCATGTCATCATCCTTCATCTAAATCACTCTTTATTGGGGCTGTATAGCTTACCCGATAGAGCTGGTTCCCCATATTTAGGCCCCAAGCCTCAGCATGTCCCCCCCTGTTCTCTCCCCCCCTTTCAAACTTAGCTTTCTGTCTTTATTAAACCAAAAATTACTATTGACCTGTTATCTCAATCTTTGCAGTGGGTGAACGGGGTGAAAGTCACCGAGCATAAAGGTGGCCATCTTCCTTTTGAGGCTGAGATAGGCAGTTTACTCCGCAAGGATCCTACTTCACCATGCAGGATCACCATCGCTGTCAACAACACCCTGACTCTTGAGACGCTTCCTCCAGGAAACATCCAGCACATGGATGACCGCACCAAGTAAACTCACTCTCCAAAGTGTTAAATAAAACACTGATTTGATGAAAATCTTATAAACACAGAACAATGAAAATTCACTCAATATCTACTCACAACTATGCTGACATACACACCGGGAAACCCACTGCACACAAACTCTCGCTCAAACGTGAGATGTGTTTCTGTGCACTTGGATGTCACCACACTAGCAGTATAGAGGCATGTTGTCTTCTTTTCTGTTGTTTTATTAAGTCTGAAGAAGTGGTGACCGGTTACTTGAATTGGATTTGGCTGCAACACTGTATATTTTAACATCTTTTACAGTTTTAGAGGCATTTGATTTAGAGATTCCGACTTTTGTGTCAGGATGCAACTAAAAATGTTTCTCTAAATTAATCAACTAAATGCTTCATCTATGAAATGGAAAAAAATGTCATTGCTTTACAGGTATCCTGAAGGTTTCTTTGTGCAAAACATCTACTTTGATTTCTTCAACTATGCTGGGCTACATCGTCCTGTGTTGCTGTACACTACTCCTAAAGCATATGTGGATGACATCACTGTGGTGACTGACTTCTTGGATAACACTGGTAAATGAATGCAACTAAACAACTTATTTATTTAGTTTCTAACATGCAACCTGGTGATTCACAAAATGTTAGGTCACAAAATATGTCTGTTCATTATACGTAAGTGTTTGCTCCTGTGTTTTAGGTCTGGTCAAATACACAGTATCAGTCCAAGGTGCTTCTTCAGCCACCCTGAAGGTCACTCTGCTGGACAAAGACAGACAGTGTGTGGCCTTCTCCACTGAACCATCTGGAGTGCTCAAAGTAGTGGATGTCAATCTGTGGTGGCCTTTTCTGATGCATGAGAATCCAGGTTATCTTTACACTTTGGAGGTAAGACAGCCTGCGTGACAAAATGACTTAGTTTGCTTCAAGCTTAAGATCCCTGGCTACATCCATACTAATATGTTTTCATTTTAAACCAGCGTTTCAAAACTAAAACAATCTCTGTCAACATCGCTTTAACTGCATTTCAATAACTAGAAGGGCAGTAGAGGAGTAAGTTGTAAATGATCTTCTAAACTCACTGTAGTTGTGTCATCATTAGGGGTGTAATGGTACATTTATCTGAACTGAGCATTTCAGGTATGGGCTCTTCGGTCCAGTACACATATGTACCGAATGTATGGAGCAATTTAACATGCAAAATTATTTGTGTAGAAATACATCTTTTTGAAATTGCCACTTGTTCACTTCAAATTCCAGGTTCAGTTAATGGCAGCCTATGAAGATGTGTACTCTCTACCAGTCGGCATCCGCACTGTTAACGTGACCAGCACCAAGTTCCTCATCAACAACAAGCCCTTCTACTTCCATGGAGTCAATAAACATGAGGATTCTGACGTGAGTACCACTAGAGGGCAGCAAATTCTTAACAAGAGGAACTAGTCTCATTCAGTCTCATTGAAGGAAGCTTACCGTTCCCAATGTTGACGCTAGCTGCATTAGCATCTACAGACAATTTCTGATTAATATACAAGAATATGTTAACTAAAGATATGTTCTGGAAAAAGTGGATCCAGCTCAATAATCTAATGCAACCCATTCTGTTGACCGTGTGTGTTAGATTCGAGGTAAAGGCTTGGACTGGCCCCTGATTGTCAAGGACTTTAACCTACTGAAGTGGTTGGGGGCCAACTCGTTCCGCACCAGCCACTACCCGTACGCTGAGGAGATTCTGCAGATGTGTGATCGTCACGGCATCGTAGTGATCGATGAGTGTCCGGGAGTGGGCATCAAAGACATGTGAGTGTCCCTGACCTTTGGGTGACAGTTCAAAGTGGTCAACAGCATTAACATTTTACTTTAGGACCCAGTTTATGAGGACAGATCACCAACTTACCCCTGATGCTCACTATCACTATTCTTGAAAACCTCATGTCTGCTGTTTAATTTGAGCCAGAAAATGATTATAAATGCTAGAAACTTCCCCCGATTTAAAGTATTGTTGTGTGCGATGCAGGCTACATTTAACACTGGACTCACCCACTATCAAAACCAATTAATTCATCCAGTTGAATTAATTAAATGCAGGTTAGTTCAGTTTGATTTTCTTAGAAACAGCTCAGCATTGTCAAAATCTTACAGCAGCTATTCGATTTTTACCTTTACCCAGTGATCGAAGCTGTTGATACTTTTGCAGTTATATATTCCAGGATTGTTTTGATTGAAAAACATTCAAACTTAAACACACATTTATGTCTCCATTGGGATTAATAACACCATTATGAGGTCAAAATTCACGTTTATGCCTGGAAAACAAATCACCATTATCCTAAATCCCAGATGCACTTCAGTTCACTTACACATAAAAAAATAAATTGGTGACCAAGATTAACTTTATAGCTACTAAATAAACATAAAAGCATTGTCATTATGAGCATGTTCCAAGGCACAGTACCACAGAGCTGCCAGTATGGTGGTAGACTCATTTTTTTGTGTTAAAATGTCGTAAGATACATGAATATATTATAAAACTATAAAACTTCTTCCCAGCCAATGTCAATACACTCATTCAATACTGTTTCTTATATACTCTGTCTTTTTACTTTGTACTAGTCGTAGTTTTAGAAACGCCTCCCTCAACCATCACCTGGTCGTCATGGATGAGCTTGTACGTCGGGACAAGAACCATCCTTCTGTAGTCATGTGGTCAGTGGCCAACGAGCCCGCTGCAGAGATGCCACCTGCTGAATTTTATTTCAAGTGAGTGTTAGTAGATGTGAAGCACTGAGTGGACCCACCCATGATATAATTACTCACAAACAATGTGACTTTTTGGCTTGTCAGTTGCTGGAACTACTTTTTTTTATTACTTAGGTTTTTTCCCTTGTTTTGCATTTTGCCTTTATTTGATAGTCAACAGTGTAGAGACAGAGAAGAAATATGTCATCACGACGCCCCTGAATGACCCAAAATGTAAGACATTTGTGAGCTGTTCGAACGGGCGTCTGTAACAGAGGTACTGATTTGTTTGTCAGTCAGTGCAGCCTATCCCTGTACGCTAATGCCTGGAATGCAGTGCGAGTAGTAATGGAGCCGCCCTGAACAGTCACAGCTGGAGCTCAGTAATGGCTCGAGGCTTCAGGGAGACAAGCAGGACAAACAAATACTCCACCTGCAAAATGGCCCTTGTAAAGCAGTATAGGACTGTATGTGTGTGGTGGGCAGAGTCAACATATACAGAAAATCGAGGGCACAAATTCATGTGTAACAAGAGAGGTTGAATCAACCGTTTTCACATTTACAATTGACTCCCTTTTGTTTTTCCTCCAGAACCTTGATAAAACACACCAAAGCTCTGGACCCTACCCGGCCTGTCACTTACATCACGGACAGTAACTATGCTAGGGACAGAGGGGTGAGTCTTTTTCTCATTACAATATCAGCAGTATACCCAGGTGAGAAAAAGAATTGTCGGCAGACATGTGATGTGTTGTTGGTGCATGCTATCTTGAGGCACTGGAAATATTAACTTATAACTAACCAAAACCAGGTCTGTAGTCAATGGCGCAGTATTTCACTGCACAGCCTTTCACCTGCAACGTTCGGTGCAAAATGTTAATACACACTGCTTGTTAAAAACATAGTTTGTCCATTACTTCCGTATTAAATTTCCTTTGCTGTGTTCTTTCTAACTACCGGGCAAATCAATCCTCATGTAAACCCTCAAAATAGCAACCTGCTAATGTGGATTTTAAAGAGAATGGCAGGTGGAGCTCTGATTGATTTATTGTATGTTGCACCCGAAACACACCCATGATGAGTTGACTACCCTTCTGAATCATGCACCTTGTGCAGCGACCTTTTGTTCTTTTTTTGACCCGTTCATGTGGAGAACATTCACAGAAATAAAGGGGGGAAAATGTAATTTTGTGCCTCTCAGTGCTGCAGCTCTGATCGTGGCACTTGATCTGAATCTTCTTATACCATGTCGTTATGGTCTCTAGTGAATCAAATGCAGGGCTTGGTGGAAAAATAAGGGAGTAAAAGTTGTGTTGTCATGTTATCCTTCAGCGTTTTATCTGCTCAAATTCTGAAGCTCTTAACATCCTTGAGAGTTTTTCACATTCCTGTGCTGGGAGTAATGTCTTTAGGGCTGATGTTTGTATCTTAAAGCTTCTGATTAGAAACACTGACTACTGCAGCTCCGAAGTTGTGATGGCTGCCGGCTTGGTGAACATAGATCTGAATTCATGATTCAAACACTGTTAATTTACTGAAGGGCAGCCACCTCTGAACTTGTGAGCAGTTACTGCTGCAACTCCCTGTCAGGGTCAAAAAGTCTCCCCATGTCATCCACAAAACTATATATTTTTCTTAATAACGAATTACTGCTACTTCTAGAAAATGTCAATCTATAAGGAGTTGAGGTTATTGTCACAGCCTTTATTTGATATTTCTGTTAATCAAACTGTGTTTTGAGTATCTCTGTAAGTCATGTATTCTATCATGTCCCCAGGCTCCCTATGTGGATGTGATCTGTGTGAACAGTTACTTCTCCTGGTACCACGATCCAGGCCACCTGGAGGTCATCTCCATCCAGCTCAACAATCAGTTTGAGAACTGGTATGGAAAGTACCAGAAACCCATCATTCAGAGCGAATATGGGGCAGATGCAGTGCCGGGGCTTCACAGTGTGAGGAATTGCACACATGCACATTCAAAGACTCATCAGTTATATTTTCATGTTTTGTAGTCTCCTAAGACAGCTTTCCTTTCACGCTCCAGGACCCACCCGTGATGTTTACTGAGGAGTACCAGAAGGTTGTCCTGCAGAACTACCACGACGTGTTTGACCAGAAGAGGAGGCAGTATGTTGTGGGTGAACTTATCTGGAACTTTGCTGATTTCATGACATCACAAGGTACGAGAGCCGCAAAGCACAGCAACCTGTAGAACCAGACCCGTTGTCCTTTCTCCCAGTGTAAACACAATGCTCACACACACGGCTCACCCTGCATTAACACCTGATGCAAGTAATGTAGAGGAAGACAATGTTTGGCGGCAGATACATACTCGCTTATAATTCACTTGCTACCTGTGGCTTATTGTGTGAACCCACAGTTGTCGTGCTCTCATTATAGTCACACACGTATCAATCCATATTCTACACAAACATCATTGTGATGGCAGTTTTCTGAAAGCTGGTGAAAGGAGAGCTCAGAGAGCAGCTGATGCCTTACGCAGAAGAGTTTAATTCGGATGCATCAAGGAGACCAGAAGGTGGAACAATATACAAACGCCAACAGAGCAACATGAACAATTGTCATCTCAAGTCGGGAGATGTCTCCCACAGCCTCCCAATATATCTCCCTCTACTTGGTTCACCCATTCTAACAGCTCATCCATGAATGACTAGAAGTGCTGTCACTCTCTATGTTACTTAACAGGTGTTCGCATCCTATTGGATAGGTGAGCCTCAAGCATACATAACTAAATCACGTTGTGTCATTACGTCTTGCCACTGGTGTAATACACAAAAGTGGTGGAGTTTGGTGACTCTCTGTCTGGGGCATCTGAATTGGGTTGGAAAGTCCTTCAACTTGTGGTGTCATCCAGGTGATTTAATTTCTGGGTGAACTATCCCTTGTTTTAAAATATGATCTGATCTTCATCTAAGGAACATGTATAGACAAACACACAAAGAATTATAGTCTTTTGTGTGTTTATGGACCACACCCATTAAACCTTCACAGAACTGCTGGAAGAAGTCATCTTAACTGGTCCAACTACTTTGGCAGGAATAATGACCTCAAACAAAAGTTTTCAGAAACCGCAGCTCAGACCTGCACAAAACAATATTCCCACACACGTGCCTGAGAATGTTAATTTTCCAGTCAGTCCACTGCATCTCTTGTGACCTGGGTCATCAAGACGCTCACGGTGAATCCTTTGGAGAATATCCTGCTGTATTCTCATGAGCTTGTTCGGACATTATCTTGAGTTCTTACTCGAGGGCTGGAAGGAGAAACTCTGGAAATGGTCTGGAGCAACTCACACGGACATTCGCGTTCTAACATACAGCACTTCCGGATAATTGCCAGGGTTTATCTTCAAAATCACTTTTAACATTTCCAACATTTTACATAACAAAAAACTTGTTTCGAATTCTTCTGAGTTTATTTCATCGAGACATGCTTCACGTCAGCAGATGCTTCTTGTAAAAAGTAAACTCAGAATGTTTCTTTGTCAAACTCCAGGTTTCTTAACTCCTGACAACAAACAACTTTCTTTGACGTCATCAGCTGAAGGTTTCACATACTTATGTTTGACTGATGTATTTATTATGGATAAAAATCATACAATGTGTGCGTTACTAGTTAAAAAAGATTGTTTGTTCATAGATCAGATGATGAACTGACCATATTTAAGACAAATGGAAACATAAATGCAGATATTATCTTACTTTTCTTCATACATGGGTACACACTTGAATGTGTATAGTTTTATAATCAAGTACTGTATTTGACTTTCTTTATATGAAGGTCTTTATACTGAATGATTTTTATCTAAATTCAACTTTTGCTCTAATTGCACTGCTGAGCTAACTTGTCATCGTACTGTTGAGCCTGTGTTAACTTGCATATGACAAACTTCACACTACTACACACGCAGATAGATTCAGTTGGTGCTCTGAATTCCTTTTGCATTGTTCAAGCTCACCATACCTTTAGGAAGTCGTACAAAAGGTGTCACTGTGGCCTCCTATAAGTGTGGGAAGACCAGCACGGATTTCTTGCTCACTTTCTGACCCCAGACACAGCTATTTTTGCCCTCTTCCATTACTTATAAGTTGAACTTAACTTTCCTGCTTTTGCCAATACAGGAGGCAAGGCTTACTCTGAAGAAAATCTCTTCACACATGAATCGATCTGCGTATGGCCGGACAAAAGGCTCCTTTATTTTGTGTCCTGTGCATGACAAGGCTGTTGTTGATCTGCAGGAATCACCCGTGTGCTGGGGAACAAGAAGGGTGTTTTCACCAGGCAGAGGCAGCCCAAAGCAGCAGCGTTCATCCTGAGACAGAGGTACTGGAGCCTGGCTAACGAAACAGGCAGACTACCACCTTGGGCCAAGTACCCCTGCTCACTCTGATACCTGCCCCCGGACCAGGACAGGCTCGATACCACGTGAGCCACTGCACTTTGGGAAGTTGCTGGTGAAATTCATGTCTCTTGAGGAAATTTACTTAAACACGTCCTTCAAGATCTTCTCAGTGTGTGAAAAGTCAGACCACCATGAAACACAATTCAGCTATGCTATTTCTATGGTGTGCATTCATGAACCACCAACACTATTCAGAGGTTTTCCAGCAATCTGAAACATGTTTCTGAAAATGAAAACATTCTTTGATGCTGATTAAAACTTCTAGGGCTGAATAGCAGAGTTCATATTTTACAATAATGTTTTAATTGTGATACTGTTTCATTGGGATAAACCTAATGTGAGTCAAAAATGGATGAAATGAATGACACTCATTCAGTTGATACAGGATGTTCTGATATAGATTTGTGACGTGGTGCGTCTCAGTTGCTGCCATAAAAAGGTGATGTGACAACCAATGAAAATCATCGGTGACAAAAATCTGACCTTTCCTCCAGTCAGCTGATAGAGAACACCAGACAAATGACATAACACCACAAAGTCACTGTAAAGGAAATTTGTCGCCAAACTAGTTCCTCTGTCATTCCTCTACTTTGTACAAATAATCTGATTCAGGTCGTTTGATACATTCTTTCAATGTGAATTACAATGCTGGATGTAATCCCAATGAAGTGCTTTATTTTTGTATATGAATCTAGATATTAAAGACAAAATTAGATCTATATGCAAACTGTATTTTTTTATCCCCCCTTAACATTTTCAACTTAACTCACGATGCAGCTTTGTAGTGCGTTTTCTTTACAGTCAAACTAAATGTATTCAAAAAGTCAATATAATATTTAATCTAGAGGGTAGCATGATTGATTGTTGATGGTGGCGTAACTGTAATCAGACCTGACACTATCAGTGACTCTGCTTGACCTTTGTGTTACAGCTGGACAATATTTAGTCTGCTCTAGTCTTTGCAAACACACTGGCTGAAAGTTTACTTACTTACAAGACAATTTATAAAAAGCTTTACTTTGGCATAGCAAATCAGCCATTAGGCAAGTTTTCTCCTAATTTTTGCAACACAATTGGATTCAGTCCTTTTGCAACTGCCGTTTACACAATTTTGTCACATAATTGCATCGATGTGTCCGTCTTTGTACACGCTGTTATTTCAACAACTTCCTCGTAACATTAAAACCAATAAACAGAGTCTCTTATCAGTGCCGATTCTGACCAGCGAGACATGACTCATATACAGTGCCTTGCATAAGTATTCACCCCCTTTGGACTTTTCTACATTTTGTCATGGTATAACCACAGATTAAAATTTATTTCATCGTGAGTTTATGTAATGGACCGACACAAAATAGTGCATCATTTGGAAGTGGGGGGAAATATTACATGGATTTCACAATTATTTACAAATAAAAATCTGAAAAGTGTTGAGTGCATATGTATTCACCCCCTTTACTTTGAAACCCCTAACAAAGATCTGGTGCGACCAATTGCATTCACAAGTCACATTTGCAAGTCACATAATTAGTAAATAGGGTCCACCTGTCTGCAATTTAATCTCAGTATAAATACACCTGTTCTGTGACGGACTCAGAGTTTGTTGGAGATCATTACTGAACAAACAGCATCATGAAGACCAAGGAGCTCACCAAACAGGTCAGGGATAAAGTTGTGGAGAAATATGAAGCAGGGTTAGGTTATAAAAAAATATCCAGAGCTTTGAACATCTCTCTGAGCACCATAAAATCCATCATAAGAAAATGGAAAGAATATGGCACAACCGCAAACCTACCAAGAGGAGGCCGTCCACCCAAACTGAAGAGTCGGACAAGGAGAAAATTAATCAGAGAAGCAACCAGGAGGCCCATGGTTACTCTGGAGGAGTTGCAGAGATCCACAGCTGAGGTGGGAGAATCTGTCCACAGGACAACTATTAGTCGTCTACTCCACAAATCTGGCCTTTATGGAAGAGTGGCAAGAAGAAAGCCATTGTTGAAAGGGATCCATAAAAAATCCCGTTTGGAGTTTGCCAGAAGCCATGTGGGAGACACAGCAAACATGTGGAAGAAGGTGCTCTGGTCAGATGAGACCAAAATTGAACTTTTTGGCCTCAATGCAAAACGCTATGTGTGGCGAAAACCCAACACTGCCCATCACCCTGAGCACACCATCCCAACAGTGAAACATGGTGGTGGTAGCATCATGCTGTGGGGATGCTTCTCTTTAGCAGGTACAGGGAAACTGGTCAGAATAGAGGGAAAGATGGATGGAGCCAAATACAGGGAAATCCTGGAAGAAAATCTGATGCAGTCTGCAAAAGACTTGAGACTGGGGCGGAGGTTCATCTTCCAGCAGGACAATGACCCTAAACATACAGCCAGAGCTACAAAGGAATGGTTTGGATTAAAGAATGTTAATGTCTTAAAATGGCCCAGTCAAAGCCCAGACCTGAATCCAATAGAGAATCTATGGCAAGACTTGAAGATTGTGGTTCACAGACGGTCTCCATCCAATCTGACTGAGCTTCATCTTTTTTGCCAAGAAGAATGGACAAACCTTTCCATCTCTAGATGTGAAAAGCTGGTAGAGACATACCCCAAAAGACTTGCAGCTGTAATGGCAGCGAAAGGGGGTTCTACCAAGTATTGACACAGGGGGGTGAATACTTATGCACCCAACAGATGTCAACTTTTTTGTTCTCATTATTGTTTGTGTCACAATAAAATTTATTTTGCACCTCCAAAGTACTATGCATGTTTTGTTGATCAAACGGGAAAAAGTTTATTTAAGTCTATTTGAATTCCAGTTAGTAACAGTACATAATGGGAAAAAGTCCAAGGGGGGTGAATATTTATGCAAGGCACTGTATATATATATATATATTAATATCATTTGTTGGTCACACTAACATCCAAGGTTTCGACACATGCTTCTTTAAGCTGTTTGAGGGATACAGCCTGCTTTATCCAAGGTTGTTGTTTAATGGCAATTCATTGCATTTGCTCCTGTGTTTATGCTTTTGAATCTAAAGAATTCTTCTAAGTTCCTCTTTTTCTTGATACCTAAATACTTTATGCGTTGGTTTTAAGGGAAATTTAAAATTATAACTAGCACTCATTAGAGCATATATCCTCTGTAAGGCCAAACAGTCCCTTTTTAAATTCATATGAAATATTATTTCCTGCATCTGCCCCTTTGTCCAGATATGCGTCAAAATTGAATAGGTTATTTTTTCTCATCCCTCAACCAACTTTTTTGGAAATCCAGTTAGTAGTTTCTGCCTTATGACACTGAAAAACAGACATGTGTAAAACTTGTCTCCTTGGCTGAGGAGATTACAGACTTCTACTATAACTACAGATTCACTACCTACCATTATGTCACATGCTGTTCAGATTAGTCATCGTAGGGAGTGTTGTAAAATCAGGGAGGTAAGGACCAATGACTTCATCAGGGAAACGTGATAGAATATTGACCTTGCTGTATCAGAACAAGTCAGTAGGTTTTTCTTGGTTTAATCATTCTGCTTCAGATTAACCACTTGTTACTCGCTGATATTTTTCAAAGTTTATCTTGACATTTGAGTTTCAGCAGATGAAAAAAAGGTGAAAAGGTATCTATGGTGAACTGAGGGACAGAAACACAGAGTGAATTTAGCTTCAACAAGACTGTAAATGTGGTATACATTCATGGAACTTCAGAGTGTTGAATCCTCATTTACAGGACTTTTTAATGCCAGTGTGAACAGGTGGAGAATTAAATTAAACAAAACTTGTTTAACTTTTCATGACCTGGGAATGAACTCCCCTTTATTCCTCATGCTCTTAAACTGTCCAATTGATGTTTCGGTAAAAAAAAATCGTTCCTTCCCCAAGATTCAAAAAGATTCCTTTATTTGTTATTTATATCATTATTTTTGTATAGGTTTTTTGATTAAATGTTCCCTTTTTGTTTATTATGAGGAGCTAATAGTTTTGACACAGCTCATGATTCATAGCCAAAACTTTCTACGCCATTTTTTTTCCTGCCGTGTTCAAATTCAATTTTAAGTGAAAGCTTAAACCCTTGACTATTGTTTTTAAGACCAATTGTTGACTCATCCTTCAATGTGATTAAACTCAGCAGTAATACCAATGAAGCCAATTTCATTTAATAAATTAAAGCAACAGGTAGTTTCAGAGGGAATGTTTTAATGGTAGATCATTTCCACATGACAATGAAACAATAAAAAATGTACTCATGTCAACCTTTTCCACAGTTTTCCCTTAAGAGAATATGGATTTGAACAGATTCTTTTCTCCGGCCCCTCCTACCATTCATGTAACACTTTTCCATGTAAGAAAATACAGCATTTTAAAACATATTTGGCAATACAGAAGCAAACCCGGTAAGTTTTCCTCCACAAAGAAATTTTATGCTGACACATGGATTCCTATAGCCCTCCGACCCCTCAACTTTTATTTAAACTAAAATAACCCAGAATGTTAACAGTCTATACAGCTAAAGGGCATAATTAATGATGAGAAGGAACATTACAATCATGTAGTTCAACAGTGTGTGTTCGTAGCTAACAAACATGTCCTAGCTAGAATAAAATAAAGATGAGAATAATACAGTGGAGTTCAGGTAGGGAAAAACGGAGCGGCCATTGATTTGACAGAATTTTGTCCGGCAATTTCTGAAAGGATTTTTGCACCGACGCTGGATATTAAATCTTTGGGAATTAACCAATTAATCCGATTACATCTTAAGTTACCATTCTTCGTTTTACAAGGCTGTTACTGTTACTCCTCTTTGGCTCAAGGCCTAGTGATCATACAGAAGGCACTTTTATTGGCATTGGTGATGCAACTAACATGGCAGTTATACCTCAGGGCCTAAACGAATATTCATGGGAATGCAGTATCAACCATTTTGACCTTTTCTTCTTTTTTTTAACACATAATCACAACATTGTGGTCCTTTTACCAGCAAATGTCTTCAAACATTTAACATCCAAATTCCATCTTTAAAGTAACTGCACATAACTTAGTGTAATAGGTTTGCATATGACTGGAACCATTAATGTAATGATAGGCTAATTTCTGTTGTCAGTTCTATGGTCAATGCTCATAGGATCCGTAGCAGTTACCAAAAACCAGCAATTAATGTTAGATTGAGTCCACATGCAGAACGACTTCACACTGTTGTGTAAGTGATTGCTCATTGTTGTCTTGTATGAGCACACGCTTCCCCAGGAAAAGAACAAAGACAAAACAGTGATGCAATTGTACGTTCTCATTCTGACAATAAATGAATGAGAACCAGATGTGACCGTGCCCAGGTAAAACTGTAAGGAAGATCTTAAGAGATGACTTTGAGAAATGATTGAAACTCTGCTACTAATCATGTCAACGTAACAGAACTGGCAACCAGTTTCTATAGTGAATCACAGCGTTTGGATGAGTTTATCCTCCAGGCAGCCCATGGTTCACACTCACTTCTGTGTGGCATTGAAATAAAGTTGCAGTGAAAACACAGGAAATGTGTATAAAAGGACCAGTGTGT